>NC_063054.1:38260895-38378395 GCF_018812025.1 Megalobrama amblycephala | reverse complement strand
CGAGAGAACCAACCAAATATTAATAATTGATTATAAAGTATTCAATGTGAGCTTTTTCCTGTCAGCTTTTTGTTTTTCTAAATATTTTATACAAATATTCTCTCGTATATAGATAATATATATTCTTTATTCACAGCCAATAAAGCTATTTTTATTTTTATTTTGTGTGTATATATATATATATATATATATATATATATATATATATATATATATATATATATATATATAATGCATTTAAATAATTATTATTAATAGTATTTAAATATAGTTTATTTTATTTTTATATTTTGTTTTTTTGTCAAAAAATCATTACTATCGGTCACCTTTTACGTGTTTATGTGGGTTTTGCAAATATTTAACCATTGAAAAGTATTAAAAAGAGCTTGTGACTAAAGTTCATAACTTCATTGGCTCCTCAAACTGTCAGTCAAACCTCATAACTCCGCCCACCTCTGTTGTGAATGAAGTGCTGCACTCAAACGTCTCTGCTTGTTTGCAATGCAATGATAAATAAAGAACTGTTTGTTTGAATAAGTACAGCACTATAAAGGCTATTGCTATTTAGTATAATAATACTATTTTATTTATATGTAGTATTTGAATATAGTTTATTTATAGTATTTTATTTTTATATATTTATTTATTATATTATTTATCTATATATCATCACTGTCTGGTGGAAACTTTGTATCTCCATATTTTCTTTTTTTGTCAAAAAATCATTACTATCGGTCACCTTTTACGTGTTTATGTGGGTTTTGCAAATATTTAACCATTGAAAAGTATTAAAAAGAGCTTGTGACTAAAGCTCATAACTTCATTGGCTCCTCAAACTGTCAGTCAAACCTCATAACTCCACCCACCGCTATCGTGAATGAAGTGCTGCACGCAAACGTCTCTGCTTGTTTGCAATGCAATGATAAACAAAGAACTGTTTGTTTGAATAAGTACAGCACTATAAAGGCTATTACTATTTAGTATAATATTACTATTTTATTTATATGTAGTATTTAATTATTAGGGGCCAAGCACCGAATGCACCATATGACGTCATTTTTCGTCATGAAAATTTTTCCGCCATTTTGAATTTTCTGAAAAACATACTTTTTTGAACTCCTCCTAGGCCGTTACTCTGATTTTCATGAAAATTGAACAGACCATGCTGACAAAAAGTTATGGAATTCAAGTCAATTCCTCAAACTGTTTTCGAAAAACACGCGAACAAATTTAATGTTGCGCTTGTGAAAATAGACATAAGGCTGTATCTCCGCAACGCTTTATCGTATTCAGACCAAACTTGGTACATGTCATCACAAGCATGACCTGAGGCATCATGCAGTGTTTCGACGCAGCGCCACCTACTGGTGCGGAGATATAAAAAATGGTTATTTTTGCTTATAACTTCTGATGGCTTTGTCCAAAAATCATAAATTTGGTCTCGTTAGATTTGGGGAATCATGCAGAGTCAAATGTTATCAAATTTTTACATATCAGCCATTTTGTCCGTCGGCCATTTAGAATTATGTGCTAAAATGCTATAATTTACGAACGCATTAGCGTATCGTTACAAAACTCTGTATGCGTCTTTGGCACCATGTCCTTACAATAGTCAAAAAGTTTTGGTGCAGCACCACCTTGTGATCAAAAGTAATAACAAAATTTACAAAAATGCTAATAACTTTTGATTTTATTAACTGATTGTAATGAAATTACAATAGATTCCTTGGGTCATGCTGAGAACATAGATATCAAATTTGCCATAGTCATCTGAACTTCCTGTCCACCATATTGTTTTTCTTTAAAAACCTACTTTTTCAAACTCCTCCTAGACCGTTGCTCCGATTTTCACCAAAATCGAACCGTATCATCTTCAGTCCATGCCGACCAAAAGTTATGGATTTCAAGTTGATATATCAAACCGTTTTCATATATCGGAGCAACGATTTTGAGGCATGATGCAAAACTCACTCTTGAAGCTGTATCTCTGCAATGCTTTGACATATTGACACCAAACTTTGCAAGTGTCATTGTCACCTCACTCTGACCATACCACAACAATTTGGACACAGCGCCACCTATTGGTCGAAAGTGATGAACCAGTAAATCCTCATTTTTTATAATTTTTCAGCTTGTTTGCCTAGAATGATCTTAATAGGTCTTTAATTGCTCACTGTTGCAGTTGGTCTAATGCTCACAGCCATGTTGGCTGGGTTATTGTGCCATTTTTGTGCTTGGCCCCGTAATTGCTGCTTGCAGCTATATTAGTATTTTATTTTTTTATACTTATTTATTTATTATATTATTTTTTTACATATCTTCGCTGTAGGGGCAGAAACCTTGTATCTCCATATTTCTTAATTTTTATTTTTTGTCAAAAAATCATTACTGTCAGTCACCCTTTACATCTGTCTGTGGGTTTTGCTAATAATGAAAGTATTAAAAAGAGTTTGTGACTAAAACTCATAACTCCGTTGGCTCCTCAAACTGTCAGTCAAACCTCATAACTCCACCCACCTCTGTTGTGAATGAAGTGCTGCACACAGTTTAGAACGTCTCTGCTTGTTTGCAATGCAATGATGAATATGTACAGCATTTTTTTACTCAAGAAACACTAAATATATAAAGGCTGATGTTTTATGTATTTGGGGATCGGAGAAGCATTTGTCATCGAGCCAATACTGTCTTAAAATACCCTTCATCTTTAATAACATGAGATTTTGGTCAAATATTAGTGCTCATCACATCCTTGTGTCCGTGTCATTTCCAGGTTTCTACATGTACATTGAGACCTCCAGACCTCGTAAAGAGGGCGACACGGCTCGTCTGTTGAGCCCCACGTTTAACGTCGCCCCCAAGAATCCCTACAGCATCACCAGCCCTCCGGCGTACTGCTTCACCTTCTACTATCACATGTACGGCAAACACATCGGTAAGATGACGTCCACGTGCACTCGTGCAGCAGATATGCTGAAAACATGGGAAAGTAAAGTAGTGAAGTGATGTCAGTGAAACTCTCTCGCTTTATCACTTTAACTGACGGGATCTACAGCTGCTGACAGGTTCCTGCATTAGCATGACGGTTGAGATGTTAGCAGGTCACGTCAAACCCGCAGACTCCAGCGCTCCATTACTGTGGCGTGTGATGACATACGCTCAAACCTCAAACTCTCGACTTCATAAATCGACTGTAAATTCCCACTCTTTGTTGACCATCAAATTACACACTTTGACCCCTATATCGGGGCATGTTGTCACACTTGTTCAAATCCACCTTCATTATAACTAAATGTTCGCAGGGTTAACTAACTAAAACCATAAAAAATCATTTTTGTTGCTTGAAATTAAATAAATATTAACAGAAGTAAAATAATATATATATATATATATATATATATATATATATATATATATATATATATATATATATATATATATATTTTATTTCAGCTAGTTGCCAAGGTAAGATTTTTTATTTAGTTTAACTTGATGTATTGAAACAACTTAAAACTGACATAAAAATGTATAAAAATTATAAAAATATTTCTATTTAGCTTTAATTTATTTTTATTTCAGTTTTAGTCATTTAGTCAGATTTCAGCTGTAACTTATTTTATTTCAGTTTCCAATCACACACACACACACACACACACACACACACACACACACACACACACACACACACACACAGACTCAGACTCACACACTCTCTCTCTCTCACACACACACACACTCACAGAAGCCGCAGTACCTGCTCAGAGGTCACAGCTGATTAATGACACTCACTTCAGAGTTTGCCTCTGAGTTCTTCTCTTTCGTTTGTTTGCTGGATTAAATCCCAGAGCTCAAAGCAAACACTGTCCGTCTCCAGCGATCGCTGCGCTTCCTTTAGTGCTGCTCCACACGCCACAGACCTCCGGCAGCACAGCAGATCACGTTCAGATCGCCTCAACACCTTATTCATCTCTAAATGACACTGTTGATCCCTGTGAAGCAGCTGGAATTTAATGAAAGGGGAGTCGATTCAATAATTTCGAAGTGTTTATCTCTGTAAACAGATGATCAATGATCTTAACCTGACAGCAATGTCTTGTTTAATGCAAACGGGACCCTTAAAGAGGGTAAAAATGTTAATTAATATGTATCACCATACTTCCCCAAGTTGATTAATTACAGTACGAATGTTGCGCATTACAGGTTTTCTGAAATGTTGTGTTTAAATATGCAAATGAGCCCTTTTCTAATTAAATATGCACACTTTTGCATACCTTTCCAGAACAGAAATCTGAACAATGGATGAAGCCAGGTTCTTAATTCTTGATAGATTTTGGATTTCTCTTTTTATCATAAATCAGAAAATACTGTCAACAGAGGGAAAACTACAGAGGCCTGCACATGACATTCCCACTATTTACTAATACGTCAGTACATTTTACTAATTTGTCTCCTCGTTTTATGTAAATCGTGCACACAATATGATAATTCGTTCCATTGATTTATTAAATTGTGAGCACAATATAATTAGTTCGCTTGTTCTACTAAATCGTGAGCGCATGATATAATAATTTGTTTTACTAAATCGTGAGCACGATATAATAATTAATTCGCTTGTTTTACTAAATCGTGAGCGCATGATATAATTAATTCGCTCGTTTTACTAAATCGTGAGCGCATGATATAATAATTCGTTTGCTCGTTTTACTAAATCGTGAGCGCATGATATAATTAATTCGCTCGTTTTACTAAATCGTGAGCGCATGATATAATAATTCGTTTGCTCGTTTTACTAAATCGTGAGCGCATGATATAATTAATTCGCTCGTTTTACTAAATCGTGAGCGCATGATATAATAATTCGTTTGCTCGTTTTACTAAATCATGAGCGCATGATATAATTAATTCGCTCGTTTTACTAAATCGTGAGCGCATGATATAATAATTCGTTTGCTCGTTTTACTAAATCGTGAGCGCATGATATAATTAATTCGCTCGTTTTACTAAATCGTGAGCGCATGATATAATAATTCGTTTGCTCGTTTTACTAAATCGTGAGCGCATGATATAATTAATTCGCTCGTTTTACTAAATCGTGAGCGCATGATATAATAATTCGTTTGCTCGTTTTACTAAATCATGAGCGCATGATATAATTAATTCGTTTGCTCGTTTTACTAAATCGTGAGCGCATGATATAATTAATTCGCTCGTTTTACTAAATCGTGAGCGCATGATATAATAATTTGTTTTACTAAATCGTGAGCACGATATAATAATTAATTCGCTTGTTTTACTAAATCGTGAGCGCATGATATAATAATTCGTTTGCTCGTTTTACTAAATCGTGAGCGCATGATATAATTAATTCGTTTGCTCGTTTTACTAAATCGTGAGCGCATGATATAATTAATTCGCTCGTTTTACTAAATCGTGAGCGCATGATATAATAATTCGTTTGCTCGTTTTACTAAATCGTGAGCGCATGATATAATTAATTCGCTCGTTTTACTAAATCGTGAGCGCATGATATAATAATTCGTTTGCTCGTTTTACTAAATCATGAGCGCATGATATAATTAATTCGCTCGTTTTACTAAATCGTGAGCGCATGATATAATAATTCGTTTGCTCGTTTTACTAAATCGTGAGCGCATGATATAATTAATTCGCTCGTTTTACTAAATCGTGAGCGCATGATATAATAATTCGTTTGCTCGTTTTACTAAATCGTGAGCGCATGATATAATTAATTCGCTCGTTTTACTAAATCGTGAGCGCATGATATAATAATTCGTTTGCTCGTTTTACTAAATCATGAGCGCATGATATAATTAATTCGTTTGCTCGTTTTACTAAATCGTGAGCGCATGATATAATTAATTCGCTCGTTTTACTAAATCGTGAGCGCATGATATAATAATTTGTTTTACTAAATCGTGAGCACGATATAATAATTAATTCGCTTGTTTTACTAAATCGTGAGCGCATGATATAATAATTCGTTTGCTCGTTTTACTAAATCGTGAGCGCATGATATAATTAATTCGTTTGCTCGTTTTACTAAATCGTGAGCGCATGATATAATTAATTCGCTCGTTTTACTAAATCGTGAGCGCATGATATAATAATTCGTTTGCTCGTTTTACTAAATCGTGAGCGCATGATATAATTAATTCGCTCGTTTTACTAAATCGTGAGCGCATGATATAATTAATTCGCTTGTTTTACTAAATCGTGAGCGCATGATATAATAATTCGTTCGCTCGTTTTACTAAATCGTGAGCGCATGATATAATTAATTCGCTTGTTTTACTAAATCGTGAGTGCGTGATATAATAATTTGTTCGCTCGTTTTACTAAATCGTGAGCGCATGATATAATTAATTCGCTTGTTTTACTAAATCGTGAGCGCATGATATAATAATTCGTTCGCTCGTTTTACTAAATCGTGAGCGCATGATATAATAATTCGTTCGCTCATTTTACTAAATCATGAGCGCATGATATAATAATTCATTCGCTCGTTTTACTAAATCATGAGCGCATGATATAATAATTCATTCGCTCGTTTTACTAAATCGTGAGCGCATGATATAATTAATTCGCTCGTTTTACTAAATCGTGAGCGCATGATATAATAATTCGTTCGCTCGTTTTACTAAATCATGAACGCATGATATAATAATTCGTTTGCTCGTTTTACTAAATCGTGAGCGCATGATATAATAATTCGTTTGCTCGTTTTACTAAATCCTGAGCGCATGATATAATAATTCGTTCGCTCGTTTTACTAAATCGTGAGCGCATGATATAATAATTCGTTCGCTCGTTTTACTAAATCATGAGCGCATGATATAATAATTCATTCGCTCGTTTTACTAAATCATGAGCGCATGATATAATAATTCATTTGCTCGTTTTACTAAATCATGAGCGCATGATATAATAATTCGTTCGCTCGTTTTACTAAATCATGAGCGCATGATATAATAATTCATTCGCTCGTTTTACTAAATCATGAGCGCATGATATAATAGTTCATTTGCTCGTTTTACTAAATCGTGAACGCATGATATAATAATTCGTTCGCTCGTTTTAATCTAGCGTTAGTGTCAGTTCTGGCAGGTCACGTCAGTCAAGCTTGCATCAGCTGACTCCCAGGTGACTTGCGTCTACCTATAGGAATACGACGCCTATTACAGCATCTATATATAAGCTCCTCAGTATTATCAGCAGCTATTGCATTTCTCAGGAGCAAATTACCCTCCTCCATCCCCAGCTCCTCCTCTCTTCAGTCAGGATGGTCTATTATTTCCCCTGAATCAGACTAATTCTCGAAAAATGTGTATGTTAAATCATGACATTTAATGATATCTGCATGTTGGTCCTGTTCTGTTTACCCTGGGGGGTTTATTGCTGCTCTCCCTGCTCTTATCCATGCTAGGCTGCATGGATGCGCAGGGAGTTCTTGCCCAGAACAGAACCATACCGCCAATACAAACTCTATGCATTATCTATCATATTTGACGATAGTGGTCCTGACAGAACTAAATCGTGAGTGCATGATATAATAATTCGTTCGCTCATTTTACTAAATCGTGAGCGCATGATATAATAATTTGTTTTACTAAATCGTGAGCACGATATAATAATTAATTCGCTTGTTTTACTAAATCGTGAGTGCGTGATATAATAATTTGTTCGCTCGTTTTACTAAATCGTGAGCGCATGATATAATAATTTGTTTTACTAAATCGTGAGCACGATATAATAATTAATTCGCTTGTTTTACTAAATCGTGAGTGCGTGATATAATAATTCGTTCGCTCGTTTTACTAAATCGTGAGCGCATGATATAATTAATTCGCTTGTTTTACTAAATCGTGAGCGCATTGTATAATAATTCGTTCACTCGTTTTACTAAATCGTGAGCGCATGATATAATTAATTCGCTTGTTTTACTAAATCGTGAGTGCATGATATAATAATTCGTTCGCTCGTTTTACTAAATCGTGAGTGCGTGATATAATAATTCGTTCGCTCGTTTTACTAAATCGTGAGCGCATGATATAATAATTCGTTTGCTCGTTTTACTAAATCATGAGCGCGTGATATAATAATTCGTTCGCTCGTTTTACTAAATCGTGAGCGCATGATATAATAATTTGTTTTACTAAATCGTGAGCGCATGATATAATAATTAATTTGCTTGTTTTACTAAATCGTGAGCGCATGATATAATAATTTGTTCGCTCGTTTTACTAAATCGTGAGCGCATGATATAATAATTTGTTCTCTCGTTTTACTAAAGCGTGAGCGCATGATATAATAATTCGTTTGCTTGTTTTACTAAATCGTGAGCGCATGATATAATAATTTGTTCTCTCATTTTACTAAAGCGTGAGCGCATGATATAATAATTCGTTTGCTTGTTTTACTAAATCGTGAGCGCATGATATAATTCATTCGCTCGTTTTACTAAATCGTGAGCACAATATAGTAATTTGTTCACTTTTTACTAAATCATGAGCGCATGATATAATAATCTGTTCGCTCGTTTTACTAAATACTAAATACTTTGTGAGCGCATGATATAATTAGTTGATATAATTTGTTTGTATATAAATCAAGCAAATCAACCCTTCAGAATATAGATGAATAAAACTGTAAAGTTTGCTGTATGTAAAGCTTCTGAAGTGGAGATTTCTGACTCAAACTCAGTGCCGTGAAAGAGATGGATTGTGATTGAAATCTACAGCCAAATAGATAAAGTGCAATAAAATAAGTGTATTTTGGATGTTTACTTTCCACTAGTCCACTATTAAAAAAAACTATGTTTTTGCCTGTAATGTCTTGCCTTAATGTTTTAACATACCTTCTGCCCATTAAAGCAGACATGTTTGCTAACTGACTAAGGTCGAAGTGTGTTCAATGCACTTCCACTCTTTATAACTGGATTGATTGATTGATTCTCCAGCAGCTTCAGATACTCTTACAGTCATGAGTTGTTCTGTTGGGCCGCACTGAGGAGGTCAGTTGTTAAATTAATTGATTGTGTTTTTCCCACAGGCACTCTGAATGCGTTTGTGAAGCAGAAAGGTCAGTCGACTTCAGACGCAGGTCCAGTGTGGTCCCTCAGCGGGAACCAAGGGGACCGATGGAGACAAGCCAAAATTAGTATCCACCCTATTTCCTCCTTCCAGGTGAGTGAAATGTGCAGTGGACATTTATTCAGTATTTATATATATTTATAACTGTTTAGTCTATATATATATATATATATATATATACCATGTTTGATTTTTCACTGCGCTCATCGGAATGCATTATGGGATTGTGCACAACCTCTCAAAGATGCTGTCGACTGCAGAAGAGGCTCTTGAGATAAGCATTTGATTTTGTGTTCTATTTCCATCACGCAGGTGATATTTGAGGGGATCCGCGGTCCAGGGATCGAGGGGGACATTGCCATTGATGATGTCACGCTGGAGGAGGGGGAGTGTCCTGACCCTCCGTCCAATCGTATGTATCGAGCATGCATCTCCATGGTAACCAGGCCGTAATTGCGTGCGCTGCAGCAAGCACAATGTTGTCCAAGAGAGCTCAGTAATTACACTAGAACAAACAGCGAGAAAAACTGAAATGAGGGCAGGTAATGGGCTGGAATTGACAAGACTGATGGTGAGAGCGAGACGTGGCTCCACTTCTGCTGAAAATACGTGAGCAAATTGAAAGCCTTCCTTCTGGAGCCAAACTAAGGCTGTAATCATCGAGTGAAGTTATGTGTTAATCATTATTATTAGTCTGGAATATAACAGCGCATCAGGTTTTCCATTATTATTAAAAGAGTTTCATATATCGATCTCTCCATGAGGTTTGTTTGTGTCGTAAATACAAGCTTCATGGATATCTAGAGAATAGTCATATGCGCTGGAGGATGCTTGTGAATTACAGAAATACAGTTCAGACATTTATGACCAGCTGTAAGTGTGAAAAACATGAGGCGGATTTTAATGCTGTTAACTCGCTTGCGCTCCAGACATGAATGACTCTCAGTGTTTTCAGTGATCACAGTGTGTCTTTAGCACACCTGACTCTTAGTGTAGTCAAGTAATCACAAAACATGTTCATGTCAGTGTCTTTAGAGCCATATTTGAACACCCTATAGAAACATGCAGAATACCTTAACAAACTATACACTATAGCGAGTAGGGTTGAGTATCGAAAATCGTTTCTTTTTAAGAACTTGTTCCAAATTTCCAAGAACCGGGCACACGTGCATTTCGATTCCATTTAACGATTCCTGTGTTCCCATTTCAATGTGATTTTAACCATTCAAGCGAAAGAAGATGTGAAAGAGAATCCAATTCGGCACTAGAGCGCTGTTTTCGGTGCACATATCTAAAGCGTCCTCTCATGTAGTGCGCGAATACTGAACTGAGTTGTCTTTTGCATGTTCTTGCGCTTGAATGGACACATGTGTATCAGTAAATTGGATCCGTGCATTCAGTCTTAAAGTGACAGCAGCCTCATAAAACCGCTGAAGCCTGTCATTAACGTTAATCAAAGATCAAAAGAAAAAGAAAATCACTCATTGATCTTGACTGAATAACTTTTGTAACGTTAATAAGGATTAATCTATGTTTCATTAATAAAAAGTGAAAAAAATAAAAAGTAAAAATTTGATTACATTTTATTTCAATTTCTGTAACTGAACTTTATTCAGTTGTAGGCCTATTGATTTGTGCTTTTGCTCATTTATTTAATTTAAAAACAAACTAACCCAGATTGGGTTGAAAATGGACAAACTTAGCGGTTGGGTTGTTTTAATGCAGCGATTGGGTTGTTTTAACCCAGTGAAAGGGTTGTTTTAACTTAGCGAATGGGTTGTTTTGACCCAGAGATTGGGTTGTTTTGACCCAGAGATTGGGTTGTTTTAACCCAGTGATTGGGTTGTTTTAACCCAGCAAAAGAGTTGTTTTAACCCAGCAAAAGAGTTGTTTTAACCCAGTCATTGGGTTGTTTTAACTTAGCGAATGGGTTGTTTTGACCCAGTGATTGGGTTGTTTTAACCCAGTGATTGGGTTGTTTTAACCCAGCAATTGGGTTGTTTTAACCCAGTGATTGGGTTGTTTTAACTTAGCGAATGGGTTGTTTTGACCCAGTGATTGGGTTGTTTTAACCCAGCAATTGGGTTGTTTTAACCCAGTGATTGGGTAGTTTTAAACCAGCAAAAGAGTTGTTTTAACCCAGTGATTGGGTTGTTTTAACTTGGCGAATGGGTTGTTTTGACCCAGTGATTGGGTTGTTTTAACCCAGCAATTGGGTTGTTTTAACCCAGTGATTGGGTTGTTTTAACTTAGCGAATGGGTTGTTTTGACCCAGTGATTGGGTTGTTTTAACCCAGTGATTGGGTTGTTTTAACCCAGCAAAAGAGTTGTTTTAACCCAGTGATTGGGTTGTTTTAACTTAGCGAATGGGTTGTTTTAACCCAGCAATTGGGTTGTTTTAACCCAGTGATTGGGTAGTTTTAAACCAGCAAAAGAGTTGTTTTAACCCAGTGATTGGGTTGTTTTAACTTAGCGAATGGGTTGTTTTGACCCAGTGATTGGGTTGTTTTAACCCAGCAATTGGGTTGTTTTAACCCAGTGATTGGGTAGTTTTAAACCAGCAAAAGAGTTGTTTTAACCCAGTGATTGGGTTGTTTTAACTTAGCGAATGGGTTGTTTTGACCCAGTGATTGGGTTGTTTTAACCCAGCAATTGGGTTGTTTTAACCCAGTGATTGGGTTGTTTTAACCCAGTGATTGGGTTGTTTTAAATTAGCAAATGGGTTGTTTTGACCCAGTGATTGGGTTGTTTTAACCCAGTGATTGGGTAGTTTTAACCCAGCAATTGGGTTGTTTTAACCCAGTGATTGGGTTGTTTTAACTTGGCGAATGGGTTGTTTTAACCTAGTGGTTCAGTTAAATGTTTGACCCAACCTGCTGGGTAGTTTTATTTAACTCAACTATTGTTTAAAAATTACTGCATTGCTCACTTAAAATGAACATGTTGGAAATGAACATTTATTAATATGTTTAATAATTGAATAATAATTAACCAATAAACATTTATTAAAAGTTCACCTTTTGATTATTATTGTTGCCACTAGTAATTATGTGTCTGATTTTTAATTTACAACCTATTTTTGGTTCATTTTTAAGCCAGATATATAGTCATTTTTAATCAATAGTTGGGTTAAATAAAACTACCCAGCACATTGGTCAAACATTTAAATCAACCACTGGGTTAAAAATAACCCAATCACTGTGTTTGTCCATTTTCAACCCAACTTGGGTTGTTTTTAAACCAGTATTTTTTTTAGAGTGTAGTTGTTTTTGCTATGGTATTTTTGTTAAAATCACAGGCAAAAGCTCCTTGTGTAAGCTCTTTGGGATTTTTGTTCATGGTATTCAGCAACAGAATGTTTTGCAAAAAGACAAGATAAATATGTTTCATATCTAAATGTTTGACTTTTTTTGCCTTATTGGAATCGAAACTTGGAATCGTGATCGTATAATGGTCTTTCTCTGTTTCCCCACAGCGATCAGAGGAGCGGCTCCACACACCGGCTCCAGTATATGGCCATTGAGCGTCACACTGTTTTTTACCGTATTCTTTCATCAGAGGTGACGCTCCACGTGAGAAGAGACTCGAGATGCGTCCCGTAATATTTTATCACCAAAGATTTATGCTTTCGGATTGCTGAGAAGGCACAACACCGGGAATAACACCATGAAACGATGACAAACCTAAACAGAAAAGTAATAAATATTTTGTTGCTCTCCGGCAGAAACCTCGTATCTCCATATTTTCGTAATTTCTCTTTTTTCATAAATCATTACTATCAGTCAACCTTTACATCCATCTGTAGGTTTTGCAAATATTTAACCATTGAAAAGTATTAAAAATAGCTTGTGACTAAAGCTCGTAACTCCATTGGCTCCTCAAACTGTCAGTCAAACATCATAAGTTTAGCACGTCTCTGCTTGTTTGCAATGCAATGATAAATAAAGAGCTGTTTCTTTGAATAAGTACAGCGTTTTCTTTACTCAAGAAACACTAAATATATATATATAGGCTAATGATAATGTATTGAGGAGTAGAGAAGAGTTTCTTGGTCTTGCATTTGCCTTGAGTTTTTGGCCAAATGACAGAAAAACTGAGCTACAATACATTTTATAACTTGTGTGTGTTCATGAAAATGTAATTCGAAGCACAGACAAAACAATCAGTCAAAAACTCAATTTGAGCTTGATTTTGGTCAAATGTTAATAACATAATGACACATGCAAGTGTCTGACCATATATAAACCCTAACCACAATAATAACTTTGACACTGCGGTGTTTAATTATTGAAATAATACCGATTTTTTTCCCATTTCCTGAAAAGTAGCGGTTTTTGGAGATACGGGGTTTCCGCCCGACAGCGACGATACGCAAACAAAAAAATATTTTCTGCTGAGGTTCAGAAGGATTCTCCATCACGTCCGGACCCGACAGAGGATTTGAACACAGTCTGACAAGCACAACGACTACTTCGCCATCTGGATGTATGGATTTATCCGAAAGGGAAGCAAAAGCAGTTTCACACGCAATTCCCTTTCGTCCAAGATTCGATACGCTGGTGATTTGGAGTACAATCAGCAGAACGTCTCACCTTCGGGTCTACCTTTTCTCACATCTCTCGATTTGTTCTTTGGTTTCATTTGGCTTGGTGCTTTAAAACGCAAATAAAGGAGCGTTTCCAGTAGCAGCCTGATTTCACAACACTGTGCTCACGTTCCCGAGCGGAAGACGGACAACGTTTCGTGCGATTACGAGCATCCGTGACGGTAAAAGACTCTGGTTTGACGCCGTTCCCAGTTCCAGTTGAGTGACAGAATTTCTGCCATTAAAAAAAGAAGTGCCTTCAGGTTAAAAACCGATCCGTTAGCCTGGCCATCGACACCAAACATCAATGTTTCTAACATCTCTGATGGGCTATTTTATACTCATTTCTATCGCCCCTCAAGTGCTGGAATGCGGCGCGACCGTGACCGTCACGAATGGACGACGCGGGGACGTCCTGCAGGTGTTGCGCTGAATGTCTCACGCTCTCCATCGATAAGGAAACGCAAACGGGCCTCGGAACGGACAGGCCCGCCGTCCCTCCTCATGCCTCTGTCATTTATATACCGAACGATGTGCATTCTGAGAGAAAAAAAAAAAATGAAATATTCATAATTATAATAATATTTTATTACTCTATCCAGAATGTGTCTCAGCTTTTACACACAAACTATGAAGAAACGGTGGCGGCATCTACCTGAGCGCTCGGCCGGCCACTTTTTAAAAAGGGTGTTGTAAAAAAACTGTTTTGACAAGAAACTGTGTCTCGTTTCTTCTTCTTATTTACGTTGAAATGTTCCAACTTTACTGTCTTTATTTCTCGTCGTCTCCCTTGCATTGCTGAAAATATCCAAAGTGGGCAGAGAAATGTCGACTTTGCCGGTTTGGTAACTGTACTTGTATATGTAAAGAAGCTCTGTTCATTGAGATTTATATGAGATGTTTTATGTACGAGTCAAAGGAAGCACAACATCTATTCAACCATTAAAAATGCATCATATATGTGACCGTCCCCCTGCAAAGCCAGTGAGAAATTAAAGTGCATGCTTGCGTTTGTGACGAAATTCACATATTGTGGAATAATGAATTCTGCTCACCAAGGCTGAATTTATTTGATCAAAAATACAGTAAAAATTGTGAAATATTATTCCAATGTAAATCAACTGTTTTCTATGTGAATATATAGTAAAGTGTAATTTATTCCTGTGATCAAAGCTGAATTTTCAGCATCATTACTCCAGTCTTCAGTGTCACATGATGTTTTTCTAATATGCTGATCATCATTGAATAATCACTTTTTGTTAATTATTATTGGTGCTCACTTATTAAAAATGGGTCTTATTATCATCAATGTTGCAAACTTTTATATTTTTGTGGAAAAAGTTGTACAATTTTTATTTTTATTCTTTGATGAATGGAAAGTTTCGGGTCACTTCACTCTCGCTTTTGATCAATATAATGCGTCCTTTCTGAATAAAAGTATTAATTTCCTTTCATAATAAAATCGTACAGAACCCAAACCTTTGAATGGTAATATATGATGGTTTCAGCCACACAAATATGACTGTTTTCAACATTGATAATAATCATAAATGTTTCTTGATCGTCAAATCATCATATCAGAATGATTTCTGAAGGATCATGTGACACTGAAGACTGGAGTAATGATGCTGAAAATTCAGGAATAAATTACACTTTACTATATATTCACATAGAAAACAGCTGATTTACATTGTAAAAATATTTCACAATTTTTACTGTATTTTTGATCAAATAAATGCACTGTACTGTATGATGTTTATAGATATATAGGAATGGTAAAGCGCCAGAAAGTGAATCGAGTGAGCAGACGTGTAAAGCCTCTCATTTCAACTCTTTTACTTGAATTGCCACAGAAATGTATTCATACCTCAGTAGCCTGTTCATAATGGAAACATTTAATATTCTTCAGCACTCGCCACATTGTCGCATTACATTAGTGGAAAACAACAGAACCGGTCGTGAATCGCTATACCATAATGTACAATTTCCTTCCAAAACAACCTTCAGTTTGTGACCTCTTACTGAAATAGCTGGTGAATAATGAAGACGATCCGCTGGTTTTACTGGAGCTCGTCACATATATGTGCAGGTATATGCAGTGTCCCACGGGTCAGGTAGGCAAACAGAGTCACATGATGTAAAAGATTCCATTCACAGAAGAATGACTGAAGCTCATTACAGGACTTGAGAATCAAACGTTTTAAAGGTCAAATATACTGCTGAAACAGTGTTTCTGTGTGATGTTCAAATGGGCCGTCTTCAATAAAACAAACCTGTACATGATGTTAATTAAGGGCTTAAGGCATCTTAGCTTCTGTTATCATATCAAATCGTGTATTTAATTCCAGCTAACAAAAATACGTTCTAAGAACGTTTTCCTAACATTCCCATTAAGTTAATGTTATTTCTGAAAGTTCTCTGAACATTCAAAACAAGTGTTTTTTCTTGGTTATGTGAACGTTCCATTTTGCAAACATTGTGAGAACGTTACTTTTAAATGTTCTCTGAACGTTCCGAAACAAGTCGTAACATTTAAAAAGCGTTAAAAATGTATGTATATATAATGTTTTTGTGCTAACATTATTAAAGACCATGAACGAACATTTTATTAATGTTACTGGAAGAATGTTTGTTCATAACCTTGAGAGAACGTTCTGAGAACGTTCCCTGTTAGCTGGGATGTTTTTGTCTTTTTAGAGCTGGGCGATATATCGAATACTCTGAAAATATTTGCGATGATTTTGCTGTTGATAATAAATTATGCAACATTTGTGAGTATTGAGATGATTTTAAAGCACTTTTTTTATTTGGTGTCACTTACAAATTGTTTTCGTCCTCGTGTGGCATTTTTCACGCATTAAAATGTGTTAGTAAAAATAAAATGTAGGTGAATATTGCTGTTTATCATTATGTATTGTTGGTGCATATGAACGAAAAATGTTCTCTGTGTTCGTTTAGTGAGAAACAGTGTTTTACTTTTTACATCTCAACATTTGTATATTGAATATTGTCTGAAAAATATCGGGATAAAGATATCGCCCAGCTCGAATGCCATGATAAAATATTGTTTGGTTACATTTAAGCTAACAAAAATATGTTCTAAGAATGTTTTGCCAAACATTATTTCTGAAGAATGTTCAAAACGTCCACTTTTTAAATATTAAAACAAAACAAAAAATCGTTAGATAAAACATTTGATAATTACGGGAACGTTACATTTGAATATTCTTGGAACATTCTGAAACAAATTGTAACATTTAAAAAACATCAAACCAACTAGAATATTCCAGAAGAGCGTTCCAGGAGTGATTGTGCTAACTTTATTTAAGACCGGATAACTTTAAACAAACGTTCTATTAACGTTACTGGAAGAACGTTCCCTGTTAGCTGGTCTTTTCCAGCGGCGACAGAACATGTGCGACTGCAGTTTTCTTCAAGAGAATCAATGTAGACGATGACCTTCCAGAATGTCCTGTGTGTTTCAGTGTTAAAGTCTCTCGGCTCGAGCATCAGAGTGTTTTAGTGCTTCACACTGGAGCTTCAGAAGGGCTTTATGACTGCAGATCATCCACCGCTTCACTCACAAACACCAATTCATGAATGCAGCAGCTTCTGACAGTGTAAAGTGTGTGTTTATTGTGTGTTAAATCACTGTACTGTTCTAGTAGATCATTGGAAATCTGTCCATGTCGAAGATCTGATGTCCTGTAATGATCCTTCAGTCATTCCACTCACTTATATCCAATAATGCTTCCTTTCACTGTATTTCTTTGGATTTACCATCCATTTTTGTGCCATTCTTGCAACTAATGATGAAAAAATAATAAAGAAAGCTATTTTACATCTGTGTCGGTGAAACGCATTGCGGAAAATCCTCCTGGAGGAGTTTGCGTTCTAACTAGACGTTATTGATTTATGAAAGTGTCTGTTTAGTCACAAACATTAGAGTCTCGGCTACAAAAAATAATGATACTTTATACCGGGGCATGTTGTCACAGAAAAACACTGATTATTTGATTGAAATATTAAATATTGTCAGGAGTAAAACCATCTTGCACAACATTTAAATGCATTATAGGCTATTTAATTTTTTTTTTAACAAAAATTAAAGAATAGAGCAATTCAGAACAGATGCAAAAAAAAAAAATATATAAAATGTACTATTTGATTTTGAAAATGTTGCTTAGATCAGAGGTTTACAAACTGGGGCCTTTAACTAAATAAAATTAATGAAGCCAAATTATTATTATTATTATATTTATTTATTTATAAATACATAATATAATAGATAGAATCAAATGTACAGAGTTTGACATTACCACTTATTCTTATTTTTTTTTTTTTTTTTTTTTTTTTTTTTTATTTATTTATTTATTTTTTTGATGTTTCTCATTAGGTTTATACATCTTAAATTACAAAAGTAAAAAGGATACAGTTATGTAATATTAAATATTTTTCAGATAATATTGCATTTTTAACAGTTTTTTACTGTATAAATAATAGGTTTTTAACCCTCTGGTGCTCTTTGGTCATTTTTGACAGAAAAAAATGTACGTTTTGTTTTTTTTAGAATTTTTTACTTCATCGGAATTTTACGAAACTTGGCAAAGGTTTTGGCACTTGCTATGTGAACACACAAAAAAAATAACAGACATGATTTGAAAAGGTTACACCAAAATTGAGTGCATTGGAAATAAATGGGAAACGAATCTAGTGGAAGCGTGTGGTACTGCAGCCTAACTAAATCTGACTGAAAGCTCATTTTTTGAGATATCAACCTCAAATTCGGAACACAACTTGTTTAAGTTTATGGCTTTGGTTTTCTCTAGAGTTCTAAAATAAAATGTGTTTTGAAAAATATATATTTCATATAAAATTTGAAAATAGTATTTTTGTGAAAACTGTATTATTTATTTTTCATAACAATTAATGTAAAATTATTTTTTAAGTTCACTTTTTTCACTTATATAAATAATCTGCCAAATGTCGTCTTTAAAAAGAGACCAAACTTCAGTCTGTGATTCAAAGAATTTTACCACATTTTATGTTGAAAATGTAATTTTCAGCTCTATGCTCAAAAAGTCAATAAATGGATTGTAATATAATTTAGTACCATAAAATCTTCTAAAAATACAAAATATTAAATAGAAAACATTATCAAACTAAAATATAGTACATTGAAGTAAACAAATCAGCACCAAAGGGTTAAACATGATATATTATTATTATTATTTTTATCATTATTATTCATTTGAAAACGGTCCCCCTTAAGTTGTTACTATATGATGTTCCTCAAAAAAGGAACATCATCCGAATGCATCGCGATTCTCTCTCGAATCGATTCTGAGTTTAGTTTTCAACAGCAGATGACGCTGCATGCTTCAGAAACAGCCGCACTCTGCTTGCTTCCAATGCCTTACACACACCACTTGAACCTTCTATAAAATAATCATTCATAAAGTTCGAGAAGGTTGAAGCAAATGACAAGAGTGTTTGCGATGAACGCAGATTCAGCCGAATGCACGAGCGCTCTTCTTCATGAGCATTTGAGTGTGCGGTTAAAAACTATCCTAGAGCGCCATCTGCTGTTTGCGATGCATTTGGAAAATATCAGAAATGATCCACAAATTGCAATGCATCGATAGTATTGTCCTAGCACAAATATTTAACCCTTGGTTTAGATGATATAAATCACAAAAATAGTTTTGATGTAATAAAATATAATGTCTGAAACCAATAGAGCAGTATTTATGCCTCAGAAGCTCGTAGTTTCTGAACCACAGAAGCTCAGTGACCCTGATCTGTGTTTCTATGGGGTGTTTGAGCGGGTTCTGTGGTTGTGCTGAAGCTGCTAATGGTGTCTCTGAGTCTCGGGCGTCTCCTGTACTCCTGATCTGATGCTCTTGCTGTGTTTTTGTGAGCCATTATATGTTATTTTTCCTCCTGTCTGTATTGGCTTTACATCAACACCTCCGTGTGAATGTCATGAATGTGTTTTTGATTGATTTTCTGATCTTTCAGCTTCGCACTGTTGGAGTATGATATTGTGACAATATGAAATCGTTTTGAAGCATTTGAGTGTGTCGATTGATACTATTGTTGTGAAGTTACTGATTTCAAAACGGCTTTTCCAGAAACAAGCTCATTTTCCCAACCAGCATCACAAAACACAAATGTGTTGCTTTTTATGTCACTGAAAATAACTGAAAATAAAATGAAATTTTAGCTGAAAATAATATATATATATATATAAAACATTTTATTTTGGATATTTTTTAAGGCAACATTTCTAATTTTCATTTAGTTTGAGTTGAAGTAATAAAATAACTAAAACTAATAAATAAAAAGTAATAAAAACTAAGCATTGTTTTTTTTAAAAAATGACAAAAAACAACACAGTTACTAGATCTTTAAAATTAAAATAATACCTAAAAATATAAAATCTTATTCAAAATATATTTTATTTTTACTTATTTTATTATAACTATTTTATTTTAACTATTAGTACTAAAATAACTAAAACTAAATAAACTAAATCTAATAAATAAACAATCATAAAGACTATACAGACATATTTTTTTAAGAAAAAAAAGACAAAAACAACACAATTACTACAACTTTAAAATTAAAGTGGAAATGTAAAATAAAATATTCAAAATATTAACAAAAACAATATCGATACAAAAATAACACTGATTATCTGAGATCATAATTGGATGAAATTATGACTTAAAAATCAATTATGACAGTCTAAATTATGATATACTAAGTCAAAATTATGACTTGAGTCACAAAATTGAATCCACTAAATAATATGCTTGTTGCTTGTCAATGTTAGTAAATGCATCAAAAGTCTAAAAGTATCTGTGCGAGATGAACCAGCCTTCACTTGGACCTTCGGTTTGTGATGGTGATGATGATGATGTTGATTGTGACACTGGGAAGATCCGTGGTTTCATGAGCTGCAGACCTTCATCCTGTGTCTCTGACGCCTGCAGGCGCGTGTTTGAGTTCTGTTATACTTTCACATTCCCTTTTTCCCCACAGATGAAGCTCACATTCATTTCTGCAGATAACCTTGGTTTGAATGTGAATCTGGAGTTCAGGAACATCAGGTCATGTGACCCTCAGACGCTCATTAACATGCAGCGGTGCGTCTGTCTGATGGGACAGTACATCACATTTCTGTCCTCTGCCTGACGCCGCTTTCTTTACACGGCTGGAGGTCTGGCTGCTTCAGTGTGCTTTTAATCATGCTTTAGTCAAGTGTAATTATGATTTATGAAGTCAAATTATGACATAAAAGGTCACATTTAGAACATTAAAAAACTCAAAATTATGACAAAAGGTCGAAATTATGACTTAAAAAGCCATAATTGTGACAAAAAATATCAATATTATGACAAAAAGTTGAAATTATTTACTTAAAAAGTCAGTTATGACAAAAAAAAAATCTAAATTATGACAAAAAGTCTAAATTATGACTTTAAAAAGTCATAATTGGCATAATAACTCAAAATGATGACATAAGTCAAAATTATGACAAAATGTCTAAATTATGACATACTAAGCCATAATTATTAAATCAAATGTCGAAACAATGACAAAGTCAAAATTATAACTAAATAAAAAGTCAATTATGGCAAAAAAATTTAAATTGTCAAAATTGTCATAATTGTTGTCAAAATGGTTTAAGTGAATTATGACAAAAATTCTAAATTATGACTTGACAAAGTCTAAATTATAACTTAAAAAGTAAATTATGACAGTCAAAATAATGACAAAAAGTCAAAATTATGACTCAAAAAGTCAATTATGACAAAAAGTTGAAATTATGACAAAAAGTTGAAATTTGAGTCAAAATTATGACAGTCAAAATAATGAAAAAAAGTCAAAATTATGACTCAAAAAGTCAATTATGACAAAAGGTTGAAATTATGACAAAAAAATCTAAATTATGACTCAAAAAGTCAAGATTATGACTCAAAAAGTCAATTATGACAAAAAGTTGAAATTATGACAAAAAAATCTAAATTATGAAAAAAAGTCTAAATTATGACTCAAAAAGTCAATTATGACAAAAAGTTGAAATTATGACAAAAAAATCTAAATTATGAAAAAAAGTCAAAATTAGGACTCAAAAAGTCAATTATGACAAAAAGTTGAAATTATGAGTCAAAATTATGATAGTTGAAATTATGATCATCAGCCAAAATTATGACTTAAAAAGTCAATTATGACAAAAAAAATCTAAATTATGACAAAAAGTTGTAAATTATGTAGTATATTAAGATATTATGATGTAAATTATGATATATTAAGTCCAAATTATGACCAACAGACAATATTCTAACTTAAAAAGTCAATTTTGACAAAAAGCTAAATTATTACAAACAAACAAAAAAAAAATCTGAATTATGGCCAAAAATCTAAATTATGACTTCAAAGGTTGTGATTCAGACAAAAAGACAAAATGATGAAATACTACATTTAAATATTTTTATATAAAAATTATGGCTTAAAAAGTAATAATTAAGACATATAGAAAGTCATAATTTTGACTATCTCAGAAGTTGACTTTATAATCTTTAAAGACTTAGTCTGTCATAATTTTGACTCATTTATCTCATTATTTCAGCTTCCAAACTTAATAAATGTGACTTTAACTCTAACTCTGATTTGAACTGTCCAGGAAACAGAATCTAAAACATCTGAATGGCGTGTTTTAGCTGTAGACATCGGTTTT
Organism: Megalobrama amblycephala; assembly: GCF_018812025.1. Taxonomy (NCBI): domain Eukaryota; kingdom Metazoa; phylum Chordata; class Actinopteri; order Cypriniformes; family Xenocyprididae; genus Megalobrama; species Megalobrama amblycephala. Next base: position 38,355,957 of record NC_063054.1, on the reverse strand, counting down.
GTTCAGGAACGTCTGCTGATCGACTGTATGAGGTGTCAGAATCATCATTTACACTGAAACAACCTGACCTGCAGTTTTCCCGTCACACTGAACATGAAATTGCTTTTGGTCGTGACAGAAATATGAAATCTTCACAGTTTTGTTGGGCATGTCCTCCACATTCTTCAGACGAATGCACTGAATGCATCTGCAGTGAATCTGAAGCACAAGGTCAACAGATGAACTTGCATTTGACCCGAGTCCACTCGAGAACAAGGACTTCTGTAAAAGTTTCAGGCCTCGTGATCTTCACAGTGTTGACGTGCATGAACAGTGGAGCGTGAATTTTTAATTGTATGTTGCGACGACCCGCAGCGCTGCGGATATATGGATTGTTCAGGAGCAGGTCTCATAGCCGATCGATCTGAGAGGGTATAATTAGTGTGTCCAGAGCTGACGTTCTTCAGAAACAAAGAGAAGAGAGACTCGAAGAGAGGTTTTTATCGCTCGAGCGCCGTAAACACACACTTCGTCTCTTGTTTCATTCCAAAATCAAAAGAAAGTAAATGAAGAGAAGAAAAGGTTCTAGATGGAACCTAAATGGGTTCCATCAGGTGCTTCATATAGAGAATTATCCCATCAGTTTATGGATTTAACTCTTGTGCGGTCTTCGTTTGGGAAGCACACTCAGGGTCTTTGGGGTCTCCACAGACCTCAGGCAACAAAATGTAATTTTGTAACAAAATATATATATATATATATATTTTTTTTAACAAATGTAATTTTACTCTGTTTATTAATGTTTTTACTCCACAGTTGTGCAGTTTTTGGAGGATTTATCATATTTTTTAAATTTATATAAATAAATTAAAAAATATTTTTTTAAATAGGTTTTTATACAAAAACAGCTTTTTATGTAAAATTCCCTTTATAAAAGACCCACATTTCTAACTTTCATTCATGGGGATAACATGGATAATCTGACATGGTTTAGTGTGAGATTTTTGCCCATCTTTAGGAAAATGCAGTTTTAAAAGTAAAAAATTATCACTTTATCCAGTAGATGCTGCAGAGCTCCACTATTTGCTGTTTGACTGACTGAAAGACATCTTTACACAAGTGTTTTCAGCTGGATTCATATCTAAATATTATCAAATCACAATTATGACAATAAAAGCTACTTTTTGTCAAAGTTTTGTATTTTTTTGTACTGAAAAAAATGTCTTTTTCAATATTGTTACATTATGATGAGACCCCGCTTAGAAAATGGACAAAATTCATCCTCAAAATCAACCAAAAAATACTAAACTTTGACAAAAAGTCATTTTCATTGTTATAATTGTGATTTGATAATATTTAGATATGAATCCAGCTGAAAAACTTGTGAAAAGATGTCTTTCAGTCAGTCAAACAGCAAATAGTGGAGCTCTGCAGCATCTGCTGGATAAAGTGATCATTTTTTACTTTTAAAACTGCATTTTCCAAAAGATGGGCAAAAATCTCACACTAAACCATGTCAAATTATCCATGTTATCCCCATGAATGAAAGTTAGAAATGTGGGTCTTTTATAAAGTGAATTTTACATAAAAAGCTGTTTTTGTATAAAAACCTATTTAACAAAATATTTATTTATTTATTAATATAAATTTACAAGATATGATAAATCCCCTAAAAACTGCACAAATATGAAGTAAAAACATTAATAAACAGAGTAAAATTACATTTGATTTTTAAAAAACAATTATTTTGTTACAAAATTACATTTTGGTGCCTGGAGACCCCAAAGACCCTGAGTGTGACTTTTTTTTCTACACTAACATGAAAACAAGATATCACTCCAATTTTCTTTTTATTTGTAGATCTATAAAGTGTTAACCACTGTACAAAGTTTCATGTCATTTGGACAAAGAGAACTTTTTTATTATTTTAGCAAACGTCATTTGGAGTCTAAAAAGACCCTATAATTAATTTCTTGACTCAAATTTAAAGAACTCTTCTATATAGAAGTTTACGGGTTCTTATATTTATGGCTGTTTAATATTGTTTCATATTAAATCAAAAGTGATTTAATGTCTCATTGGAGAAAAATCCCATCAGAAACACGAGCTCATTCTGTGGTGTTTCATCACTTCTCACTGTCCTTCTAGATCTGACTCCGCTAAATTTCCTCAGTTTTCAATATGCCAAATTAATGTCACTTTCATACTTTTTAAAACACGATTACAGATTCTGGCTGTATGAAGTGTCAGAGTGTTGGCAGGATCTGGACTGACCTGCTCTGACTGGCACTTGACCAAAACTTCTTGGCAAAACCCGCCGTTCTTCATAAAACACTCCAAACTATTGTTATAATAAGAGTTAAAGCTGCCCACTGAGTTTAGAATAAAGTGACACCTTTAGCGCATTTTAAATCACAATCACAATTTTTATTACAAAAATCACAATTAGATTTTTTACCCTATTTGCATCCATTAAGCTGAAACTGTGTTCACTGAGATCCCCATTAGAAGCAGCTCATATTGCTGCACAAAGTCTCGACGGTCACATATTGAATGTATTTTTCATCTGTAACAGAGTTTAACTGAATGCAAATGAAAAACAACTCGCCCGGATGCTTATGCAGCAAAATCAGTTTTATCGATAATCATTAACTTTATTTATTGTCTGGTTGAATTCAGCGTCCAGAATTACATTACAGCAGCGGCGCGCTCATATTTCACCCGTGGCAGTTGTTTCGTATCCTCGTCTGAAAGCATCTGTGCCACACACCGCTCAATTCATCATGATTTCAGCGTCTTCTGTCCTGCAAGTGCTGTTTTAGAAGGCCGTTCTGAACGGATACAGACAGAAACGTGTGCTTGTGTGTGAACAACCGCATGGTGTTCATAATAAATGACTGTTTTCAAACAGGTTTTCGGTCAGAAAACTCACTCCACTGGTTAATGAATGGAACAATGTCTTGAAAGCACCAATAATGTGTTGAAATGTCTTCTTAAAGGGATTGTGAACATTAAACTGGGAAGCCTATTTTACTAGACGTAATAGACGGACTTCAGCTTCATCATCAGATGCTCAAACGTGCACACGTGACCGTCAGAAATGTTTTGCATCTTGTCTCAGATTTTCTCCTGAGGACATGAGATTTTTTAACAAACGAGTTGATTTGAGCCGTTTCTCCTCCTTCAGTCTGCATCGCTGTTTTCTCTCTTTCGTTCTCGAGAGGATCATTTCAGCAGCAGATGAAGAGCGTCAGACTGATCCCAGCTCATCCTCTTCCTCTTTCATACAGGGAAACACATTTGAGTAAGGCCTAGTGAAGTCTATTAAAGCACCGCGTTCGCCGCTGGTCGGCCATAAAAGATTTTTATGGGTTTTAAGCACTGTAAAAAGTATTTTTTCAAAATTGTAGATAAAACAAATATTATTGCAATTTCACCGTTTGCATCACTCCTCTTTTAAGAGTGTTTTAGGTGAGAATGTAGTTGTTTAGACCTGAAATATGTGACTCATATTTAATCATAGTGTCTATTTTATAATTTTATAATTTGTCAGCGGTCGTTCAGAGCTCGAGTACCCGCTGAGAACAGCTTCATCTCGGCCAGGGATTTGCTTATAGTTGTTAAACATGAGATATAATTCATTTTGGGTACATAAAACGGGCAATCTTTGGTCTTATTAATCTATTACTTTTTCCTGAGCAAATTGAATTGTTAAATTTAATAACATTTGTACGTTTGACTGAATTGCACAATTGTGTTTATTTCCTATTGTCATTTATAATGCTATTTAAATATTTTTGTTCAATAAATATTATTTTTATATAAATAATATGTTGTATTTGGTCTGTTAGTGCGTAACGTGGATTGAGTGAAAGTTACATTAATGCGCCATTAGATGGCGGCAAACTACAAGTAAATGAGTCAGTTAAATTGAAAGAGACTTTTGTAAACAAAGGACGTTGTTTTAGCGCTGTATGTTATGGAAAATTCCCTTAACTGTAAAAAGGACAAATACAAAGATCACTTTCCTCAGATTTTTATAATGGATATAATATTATGGACGTCGACCTGAAGAATGAATGCAGCAGCACACAAACATGCCAAATATTAAAAATAAAGATGGTGTAAGTATAACTGGCTTTTAAAGGGAATGGGAGATGAGTCTCTGATTGGTTTATTGCATTGATTGCATTGATTGGTTCACCCAAAACAAACCCATGACTCATTAAGAGAATAGGGACAACCCTTTTAGACCCTGCACCGGGCGCGCCGACCATTTTTCTGCGTCATACGCTTTAGACCATATGCTTAGATCGTTAAAATGTGTTACTTGCCGTTTCTTTGTAATTGTAGTTGAAAATGGTTTATATACAATTTTTTTTCCAAGACTTTTATGCTCAAGTTTTCCAGTCGTACATAATTCTAAATTATGCAATTGTTTAGAAATTGATCTTTTTCAGTAAGTATTCTATAAAATCTTAATTTTTTATTACAAATTTATTGGTCAAAAAATGTTGCTGAATAAAACTGATAAATCTGTGTTTCTCTAAAAATGTTAATTGGCCATCATGGAGACATTTATTTATAGCTTAAAAATGTATTTTAAATCAGTCACTTAAATTTTTTTGTTTTAGAGTTAGTGACATAAAAACGTAACAAGATCAATGTTTGCCACTTAACAAACTAATGTTGCCATTAAGTTATGAAAATGTTCCTTCGGAATGTTCTCTGAACGTTCGAAACTGTTTTTTCTTGGTTGCTCGAATGTTAAGGGAACATTCCATTTGGTAAACAATATGGGAACGTTACTTTTGAATGTTCTCTGAACGTTCTTAAACATTTCAGAAAAAAACGTTCCATTATCGATGCATAAATGTTGTGCAACTCACTTTTGTGTAATATTTTCAGAACATTATTAAAGACCAGATAACTTTGAATGAACGTTTTATTAATGTTAGTGGAAGAACGTTTGTTCATAACTTTGAGTTTCGTTGTTAGCTGGGATATATTACTTATAACTTTTTTAACAAATATAACAGCAGCACACAAACTTTGCTTGCATCATTAATATTATGTCATGTAATGTGAGTTTTGTTCGTTAATTACATATTTTAGTTAATTTAATGATGCTAAGAGACTCTGGTCTCCATTTCACATGTTCCATTCTGGAGAATTTCACAGATTTTCATAGATCTAAAATCTGCTTCACTCATATGTTGAGACTCGGACCAGATGAAGTTGTGTATTTTCAAGGCTCTGAATTTGTAGAATCTCAGTATATTTTTAGTTAATGTATTGGAGATACAAAACAATATGCATATTCGTTCCATCTTTTAATGTAAGACTTAAAATTGGAATTTTACCATTGGTGTGTGTGTGTGTGTGTGTGTGTGTGTGTGTGTGTTTATTGTTGGAGGTTTTGGTTAAGTGAGATTTGTAATCGTTTTATGAATATCAAGCGTTGTGTAGTCTTTTATTTGTTGCTTTGCTTTGTTCTGAACCGGCACTTTTAGCAATTATATTTGATCCTGCAATGAATGTTTTACATTCCCAAAATCTCCACGTCTCCAGCAGTGAATTTCCACTTAAAATAATCACAAAAGAGGCTATTGTCTGTAAAATAAGGCCTTAATTTCTGCAAATGATCCACTGATTACAACGAGGTGCCATATTGTGAAGGAACAAAGACTCATTTCAGTCTCTAGTGTGGATTAAGACATGTTTGTAAGTTCATATCGTGAAGTTTGAATAACGCTGATTCTCCATGAACTCCACGTTTTGAATGTAACTTCTAGAGATAATGTTTTCATAGCTTAATAGGAACATAAAAAAAAGGTTTTTAAAACATATTTTTGTCAGCTGGGTTATTATATACAGGAAAAGCTGTAATAGATCTAACCTTACAGTTCATGTAATTGTATTGTAAGTGTATCGTTTTTGGAAGTAAAAAAAGGACAAATCATCTTATAATGTACAGTGAAACGCAGTAAACTGACATTATCCGCTAATAAATTTACAGGTTGTTTAAATTTTTACTGTATTTTTACCAGGAAATGCCAGGATTTTTACAGTGTATGTTTGAGTCAGAACTCGCAGTTCTCCTGCTGTTGGTCTCAGATGGCGTCTCCTGAGAGAGCGGTTCTGTCGCGATCGGTCCAGATGTGCCGTTTATTTACACCTGTGTGAGAGGAGGAGCAGTCGTAGCTCTGCAGATGCCAACATCTGTGCCAGCTTTGTGCCGATGCCACGTGACGGAAACACATCTGATCCCAGAGGATCTGAACACTGTGTTCTTCTGTAACTCGTGTGGATGAAGCTCTTCTGAAACTGCAGAGATTGTTCTTTTTCAGCTCAATACCTTTTTTATTATTATTATTATTATTAAGAATTTTTTAATAAGAAACTGTTATATAATCCTGAATATAAATGATAAAGTTTATTTCTCATGGGGACATTCATTTTATAACTTAGAAATTAATTTTTAAATCAGTTACTTTAGTGTTTTTGACATAAAATATCTTCTACATGTGATTTAGTCTGTTGGTAGTAAAAAATCAACACTGAACAACATACAAGCAACATTAATCTTGCTTCTTGGAAAACACTCATTATATTTACCGCACATATTACTGCATTATCTCGTACAGCTGCTCTGATAGCCGTGAACATTGATTTATGCTGTTGTTGTTCAGGACTCACCTGTTCACGGAGCCGGATCTCGAGGTGAGAAGGTTTGAGGTTCTCGATTCACCGCATGAGCCACTGAAACACGAGACGAAAACAACCAAAGTGAAATATGCAACTAAAAATATGCAATTTTCTGCAGATGCTGATATTTATATGCAATATGAAATTCTGATGCTTGTAATGTACATTAATGAGATCTTTATAACAGTAAAGCACATAAAATGCATATAAATATCAATATATGGCAATAATATATCTTAGTAAGATGATATTTGCTTAGTTAAATAAATAGTTCAAAGCTGATCATGGTGTAGTTTTAAAACATATAATGCAATGCAATGATGATTGAGAGATGCACAAATAAACCTGATGATCATATTTGATGCTCATGATTTTCATAATAAATTATGTCTGGATAATCATGTAAACCGAAGTTGAAATATTACTAACAATATCAAAGTTATTCTTACATTTACTTGATAAAAAATGCTTGGATCTAAAACTCTTATGAAGGGAAACAGGTTGAATCAGGGCTGCTGTGAAAGTGAGCGATCATGATGATATAGACATGATGAAGAGAGAGAGAGCGATTGCAAATAGAGACACGAGCGCTAATGAGGGAGTGGAGTGAAGAGCAGGAGCTCAGGGGTCACGGATAAAGGTCACGGCAGCACAATTACTATGCTCTCCACAGGTAAAAAGGTCACCGCGGTGAGAGTCAGACTTTACTGCATTATCTGTTTCACCCCTGCGCTTTACTCGACATCCGCTCCATCCGGACTCAGTTCTGACATTTTACAGTCACGTTTACAAAGATGTTCTTCTAGAATATGATTAGAAATCAGTCTGATTTGCTGCTCAGTTAGTAATAACGGTTCTTATTGTTATCATTTTTTATGATTCCGTGATGAAAAATAACAGCATTTATTTGAAATAGAATCTTTTGTAACATTATAAAAGTCTTTACTGTCACTTTTGATCAATTTAATGTGTTCTTGATGAATAAAAGTGTCAATTTCTTATTCTTATCAAACTTTTGAATGATAGTGATCACGGTTTCCACACAAATATGACTGTTTTCAATCATAAATATTTCTTGAGCATCAAATCATCATATCAGAATGATTTCTGAAGGATCATGTGACACTGAAGACTGGAGTAATGATGCTGAAAATTCAGCTTTGATCACAGGAATAAATTACACTTTACTATATATTCACATAGAAAACAGTTGATTTACATTGTAAAAATATTTCACAATTTTTACTGTATTTTTGATCAAATAAATGCAGCTTTATCACAAGAATAAATTATATTTTACTATATATTCACATAGAAAACAGCTGATTTACATTGTAAAAATATTTCACAATTTTTACTGTATTTTTGATCAAATAAATGCAGCTTTATCACAAGAATAAATTATATTTTACTATATATTCACATAGAAAACAGCTGATTTACATTGTAAAACTATTTCACAATTTTTACTGTATTTTTGATCAAATAAATGCAGCTTTATCACAAGAATAAATTATATTTTACTATATATTCACATAGAAAACAGCTGATTTACATTGTAAAAATATTTCACAATTTTTACTGTATTTTTGATCAAATAAATGCAGCTTTATCACAAGAATAAATTATATTTTACTATATATTCACATAGAAAACAGCTGATTTACATTGTAAAAATATTTCACAATTTTTACTGTATTTTTGATCAAATAAATAAAGCTTTAGTGAGCAGTCTTTAAAAAAACATAAAAAAGCCCTAATTATTCTAGTCTAATTATTTCTCGTTTGACCACTAGTGTAAAAATGTTTGATAATAATAATGATATCATGGGGAAAAACTAATAACATGCTTTGTGCAAATTAAGTGAACCACAATAAAAACTCTCGGCAGCAGAAATTGTTTTTTTTCCATCTGTTTTGCAAGAATGTGTCATATTACATACATTTCGAAGGCTTCTAAATGATCAAAACTTTGCTGTCGCACAAAATCTCCTCCAGTCCTTCTGTCGTCTGATTGATAGACTGTTTTTCCTCCATATTCTCACTATATCAGAAGAAATGAGCCTGACGATACTCAACAAATAAACTTCTTTTTTTCTCAGTAAACTCTTCTGCGATTATTTCATGTGAGGCTTTACAGGTTTAAACTCTAAAAATGTATCAAAAGTTCATGTTTACATCTTTCACGTCACACGTTTGATTTCGTTGTCTTTAGGGTTTGGCTTCCACCTTTAATTCTGAGAGCATCTCATCAGCTTCAGGTGAGGCCTGTGGACGTTTCTGTCTTCTGTCCTGCAACTGATGAGGTCTGACGTCGCCTGGGGCTTCGCTTTCCCAGCATGCTTGGCACAGCCGTCTGCATGCATTCAAACAAAATGGCATAAACAGGGCAAAACGTGACCTTAAAGGCTTCAGCTCGACAGTCTCACGCAGAGAGTGGCTGTGAAAACAGACTGCTGTGTGCTTTACTGCTTTGAGGGGAAAAATGTTTTTCGACACTTTTGTTGAAGGGAGAGGACAGGAAATGATGGAGAAACAGGAAGTGACATGAGCCAGACTTAACCTGCATATGATGCCTTATTTCAGTATTTAGGCATTCATTCTTTATTTTTAAGTGTTTGTTGTTTTCTGCATTTTTTTTTGTTGATCTCACATCCATTAAAGGTGCAATATGTAAGATTTTTATATCCATAAACCACTAGGCCAGTGTTAAATATTTTGTTCACTTGAGTACTAACAATATCCCAAATGTTTGCAATATTTGTAAATCGTGAGAAAATTGCAATTTTAACCAAGGCTCCGGGACGTGTGAGGAGTCGCCTGTCAATGGCGTCATACCCGCGTTACCCTCGGTTTCCGGTTTTATTTTGTAGAAACCATGGAAACACCAAAGACGCTTTAATATTGACATGTTTTAATAATCAAGGGAACAACTGTTTTGATATATTTATAGACAGAAAACTAAATATTGTTATATAGCTCAACACGTTTAGTCTTACTGTTTAAATGTAATTTTCTTGATTTTTTGCGAGTCTCATGCTTCACCATGCCTCAGAGAAATACACTATTTTGTGAAGTAGCTAACATAGCATAATCAGATGCAGCTTTATTTTTAGTAACAGTAATACAGCATTTTCTCCATCTTACAATACGTTTTAAAATTAATTGCATGCCATTTATCAACACAAGCATTAAATATGATATTGTAAAATCGATCTATCTTACTGCAGTGTGTAACAGTGTCTCACAGCAGCCGCCGAGCGAACGCACAGAGTAACGTTATAACATCATTTTCAACACTCTCAAATGTGTCTAATATGATAAACAGAGCTGCGTTACCTCATACTCATGACCAGAAAAGCGGCAGCGGCGCCGGCGACTGTGTCATAATAAAAGTCCCGCTGCTCGTGAGGCGTGTGTTGATCAATCGCTCCAGCTCCTCGTTCAGCTCCACAACACTCACTCCTGCTCTGCTTCATACTACAGTAACGTTAATAATCACATCCATGAACATGATTTCTTCCCGAGTCCAATCCCTATTCTTTTGCACCGTCCGTTGAGATGAAGACCACATGTCCCAAGATTCCACGCTCAAACTTGGCGTCATCAAGCTTCGCTTTTGTTTTGAATAGGCCTCTAGTGGACAAAAAATCTTACATACTGCACCTTTAATTTGTTTTTCACCATTCAAAAGTTTGGCGTCTGTAAAATTTTTTAATGTTTCTGAAAGAGTCACCAGGACCGTTTTTATCAAAAATACAGTAAAAATTGTGAAATATTATTACAATGTAAATCAGCTGTTTTCTATGTGAATATATAGTAAAGTGTAATTTATTCCTGTGATCAAAGCTGAATTTTCAGCATCTTTACTCCAGTCTTCAGTGTCACATGATCCTTCAGAAATCATCCTGATATGATGATTTGATGCTCAAGAAACATTTCTGATTATTATCAGTGTTGAAAACAGTCATATTTGTGTGGAAACTGTGAAACATTTTATTTTTCAGGATTCAGCATTTATTTGAAATAGAAATTTGCTATTTTGTAACATTATAAATGTCTTTACTGTCACTTCTGATCGATTTAATGCGCAGTATATCAAAGCAGTTGAGTTTTCAGAATCAGTGGTTGATTTACTCCACTATCATGAACAACAGATGAGTGTAACTCGTGCTGACATCAGCCGGATTAAACTCACACATTAACATGTTCCTCTAACGAGCCGCCGAATCTCTAACGAGACGAGGTTAGCAGCTTTGACTCTGCGATGGCAAGCGGATCTCCTGGAGTCCGAACAGAATGAGGCAGGTTAATTAGCTGACATCCGTGTCACTCTGAACTCTCCCGCCAAACACTAATTGAATTCCTCAATCAGACGATTGAACTGCTCTGATCGAATTTGGAGAGAATCTCCTGTAAGAGCTGAACGCTTTAGTCGAAACTCATCAGAATCCTGGCGTGAAACACTCTCACACTACTGTAGTTTCAGCAAGAGAGATAAAGTCAAATGTGAAGAAGCCTTCCAGTTAGTTTTTATTCAGATTGATGAGATTTGAGCTGTTTTCATCGATTTGATATTTTGCAGTTTGCAGGCTTAAGCAGTAAATTCTAGTAAAATCCAGCTAACAGGGAATGTTCTGGACACATTTATAAACAAACGGGTTGCTGTAGCTTTTCTAACTGATACGACTCATGATTTTTGTTAAACAGATGATCAAAACTACGAAAAGTCCTGCAGACTTTCATTCAGGGGTCAAAACTTTTGTACATTAAGACTTCAAGAGTATTTAAGCTGTCACTAGCTTAACGACTATCCTAGGACAACATGATAAAACATGCTAGCAACATGTTAATCATGCTATCAACGTACTAAAACATGCTGGCAAACATGCTAATCATGCTAGCTACATGTTAATTAATGGTTACAGCATGATAAAACATCCTAACAACATGCTAATTCATGCTAGCAATGTGTTAAAACATGTAATCAACAAGCTAATTTATGCTAGTAACATGCTAATCCAATGCTAGCAAAATGCTAGTAACATGCTAATCATGCTAGCAAAATGATAATCAATGTTAGCAACATGTTTCAACATGCTAGCAAAACATGCTAATTCATGCTAGCAAAAAGTTAAATCATGCTATTGTGTTAAAACATGTTAGCAAAACGTTAATTCATGCTGGCAAACATGCTAATCATGCTAGCTACATGTTAATTAATGGTTACAGCATGATAAAACATCCTAACAACATGCTAATTCATGCGTTAAAACATGTAATCAACAAGCTAATTAATGCTAGTAACATGCTAATCCAATGCTAGTAATATGCTAGTAAAATGCTAATCATGCTAGCAAACATGCTAATTCAAGATAGCAACATGTTAATCAAAGTTAGCAAACTGTTTGCACATGTTAGCAAAACATGCTAGCAATAACATGCAAAACATGCTAATCATGGTATCACCGTGCTAAAACATGCTATAAACATTAATTAATGGTAACATGTTAAATCATGTTAACAACATGTTAGCAACATGTTAAACAAGCTAGTAACATGTTAATTAATGGTTACAGCATGTTAAAACATCCTAACAACATGCTAATTCATGCTAGCAATGTGTTAAAACATATAATCAACAAGCTAATTAATGCTAGTAACATGCTAATCCAATGCTAGTAATATGCTAGTAAAATGCTAATCATGCTAGCAAACATGCTAATTCAAGCTAGCAACATGTTAATCAAAGTTAGCAAACTGTTTGCACATGTCAGCAAAAAATGCTAGCAAAAAAAAGCAAAACATGCTAATCATGGAATCACCATGTGCTAAAACATGCTACAAACATTAATTCATGGTAACATGTTAAATCATGTTAACAACATGCTAGCAACATGTTAATTAATGGTTACAGCATGTTAAAACATCCTAACAACATGCTAATTCGTGCTAGCAATGTGTTAAATCATGTAATCAACATGTTAATTTATGCTAGTAAAATGTTAATCCAATGCTAGTAACATGCTAAAACATTCTAGCAAAATGCTAATTCATGCTAGCAACATGTTAATCAATGTTAGGAACATGTTTCAACATGCTAACAAAATGCTAATTCATGCTAGCAAAATGTTAAATCATGCTATTGTGTTAAAACATGTTAACAACGCGTTAATTCATGCTAACAACATGTTACATCCTGATAGCAAAATGTTAAATCATGCTATCATGTTAAAACATGTTAACAACATGTTAATCCTTGGTATCAATATGTTAAAACTTGCTAGCAAACACATTAATTCATGCTAAAAACATGTTAAATCATGATAGCAAAATGTTAAACCATGCTATCAATGTGTAAAACATGCTAGCAACATGCTAATTCATGTCTGCAGAGTGTTAAAACATGCTAATTAGTGTTAGCAAAGTGTTAGAACATGTTAGGAAACATGCTAATTCATGTTAGCAACCTGTTAAAACATGCTAATTCATGCTAGCAATGTCTTTCTCTTTCCACTTCAACGAACTTTACTCATCTAGTTTTAAATGTTACTATTTGTTTCGGAATGTTCAAAGAACATTCAAAAGTAACATTCCCATCATATTTGTGGAATGATAAAATGGAATGTTCATGTCAAAGATTTAAAAAACTGGATGTTTTGAACGTTCAGAGAACATTCAGAAATATTTTCATAACTTAATGGGAACGTTAGCAAAACACTCTTAGAACATATATTATTATCTGGGAGTCAGTGAGCTCAAATATTCTTACTTTTCATGAAGAGAGTTTAAATTGTTTTTGTGTGAAGAACTGCTGGGAAACGCCATGCGACGAGTCTTTAGACTGTTTTCAGGCTTTTGTCCACCATAATAAATCCTCCACACTCCTTCAAAACATCAAGATTTTGATATTTCACTTAAAGATAGAAGAAAAGAAGAGAAATAGAAAATGAACCAGCTCAAATTGATAGCCAGATGTAATGAATATGTTAAACGTGTTCGATGCGAGTTAAACTCTATGGACAGCGTTCGGATAATGAAGTTGATTAACTTCAACAGCTGAGCCACATTAGTGTGTGATATCTGAAAAGCAGTTCTACTGCTAAACAGTTTACAGATTAAAAAATAAATGAGAATAAGTGAATGCAAATGATGCTAATCAGCATCACGACGACTGATCTTAATTTATATTATATTTTTCAAATTCTTCCACGGTCCCTGAAAACCTTCAACCTGCTGCAACACACACAATGAACTGCTTCAGGATTGGGTTTGCATGTTCTTATCCATGTAGAAATTACTTAGAAATCCCTGAAGTTCCGGAACGAGGCCGTGGAACAATCGCTGCCCATCTCCGCTCGGGAAATGAGCTTTAAATCGTGAGGAAAAGGAAGGCCGTTTTTGACAGCCGACGTGCAAATATGAGGCGATGGAATCTCAATGAGGCTTGAAAAAGGGAATGCATAAATAGATTAGAGTGAATGTGCCCAAGCAAATCTAATTATGAAGCCGCCGTATCTTCTGATTTAGAAAAGAGAGAGCGCTTTCCTTCAGCCGACAGATTCAGGTGATTCCACAGTCTTGGACGGCCGGGCTTTGGCACGTATGTGATGAGAGACAGAAACTAGAGTCTCAGATTTCCATGTAAATAGGATGACCTTCTGATGCAGGTTTACATGAGGAATAGTTAACAGTGAAAGATGAACAATTCAGCTTTCATTAAACTCAAGGACTTCAGAAGGAATGAATTTACCAAGAGAGAATAAGAGAATTCTTTCATTAACTCTTCTAAATTAATTAACCAACTTCAACTTTTTTAAGTTTAACTAGGCAAGATATAAAAAAAAAAAAGTTGAAATGACAATTTGATTATTCCAACGTTATCTCACGACTAATTCGTGAGAATATTTTACGAGGTGGCTAATTCGTTTGAATTCATATGACCTCACTCGTACGAATTCGTACGAATTGTCTAAACCCCAGTGACGGGTAGGTTTAGGGGCGGGTTTTGGGGTATGAATTCATACGAATGTGTCAACTTGTAAAATACGTACGATTTAGTAAAAAATGTATGAATTCGTACGAATTAGCCACTTCGTAAAACACGTATGAATTGCTGTGAGATCGGGTTGATTATTCCTAAAATTTAAGGCAGCAACTGAACTATGCTGAATTAGGCAGAAATTTGTAGTGCTACTTTCTGTAAAAAAATAAAATAAAATAAAATAAAATAAAATAAAATAAAATAAAATAAAATAAAATAAATTGATACGATCAATAAGTCGTGGCAATATTTGTTTTTTCATTACTTTAAACTAAAAACATATTTAAATCAGTTCATGTGAGTACAGTAGTTCAATATTAATATTATAAAGCCACGAGAATATTTTTGGAGCGCCAAAAAAACAAAATAACGACTTATTTAGTGATGGCTGATTTCAAAACACTGCTTCAGGAAGCTTCGGAGCGTTATGAATCTTTTGTGTCGAATCAGCAGTTCGGAGCGCCAAAGTCACGTGATTTCAGCAGTTTGGCGGTTTGACACGCGATCCGAATCATGATTCGACTCAAAAGATTCATAACGCTCCGAAGCTTCCTGAAGCAGTGTTTTGAAATCGGCCATCACTAAATAAGTCGTTATTTTGTTTTTTTGGTGCTCCAACAATATTCTCGTCACTTTATAATATTAATATTGAACCACTGTACTCACATGAACTGATTTAAATATGTTTTTAGTACATTAATGGATCTTGAGAGAGGAAATGTCATTGCTGGCTATGCAGGCCTCACTGAGCCATCGGATTTCATCAAAAATATCTTAATTTGTGTTCTGAAGATGAACGAAGGTCTTACGGGTGTGAAACGGCATGAGGGTGAGTAATTAATGACATTATTTTCATTTTTGGGTGAACTAACCCTTTAAGTCAGGGGTTTTCAAACTGGGGTCCAGGAAAAAGTCTATAGAAAAACTGGGGGGGAAAATGTAAATAAATTAAATTAAAATAAGTAACTAAATGAATAAAAAAGCTGCTCATCTATTAAATAGATTAAATTAAATTAAAAAAAAAGATTATTATAAATAAATAAAAAAATGAATAAATTGTACATATATATTTACATATTGTATATATATATATATATATATATATATATATATATATATATATATATATATATATATATATAAAATTAACATTATATTTTACATTTAATAGTACATTACTGTAGTGGCTACAAAAACATCATATATATATATATATATATATATATATATATATATATATATTGATTAACATAAATAAAAAATAGATTTAAATGAAATAAACAAATAAATAAATAGTACATTTAATAGTACATTACTAGTGGCTACAAAAAATATAATAATGTAACTTAATAGAAATGAATTTTAGGTTTATTCAAGTTTCAATTAAACCCATCAAAATATGAGGAAAATATTTTATATTTTATAGAGAAGAACAAAACACTAAACTTTGTTACAGTATTCATCTGACAAAATTATTTGACAAAAAAGGCAAACTACAGTTACAGGAAAAAGCAAACATTGACTACAACATAATCAGTTATTAATATTTTGTTCGTTTTTGCATGCGTTCATAATTTCTTTGTATGACAGTCTGGCCAAAAATGATTTGTCATGTTTCATTGCATAATTTTCACTAATAAAACAAATCGACTCTATCTAACATGTTGCTATCTAATCGACAATATAACTACAAAATCTTTTAATAATATTTGATTAAAGGGTGAAGATATGAATTTTTTCTAGGCCGAACATCACTTTCAGCCACTACTGTATATATTCCCAAATTTTTGTAATTCTGCTGGCGGTTGAAAACTGGTGATAGAAATATGAACTAACTCATTTTTAGAAACAGTGTAACAATTACAATTCGTTTTACAATAATTAAATGGCATTAACTCAAATGTAGTTCATATTGCTCACAGGCTTTATGAATGACTCTACTGGACATGCATAATTAAAACAGTCCAGCATCTTAATAGGTCATGCAATTAAAATTATATTCATAGTGGCCTGTCGTAATTATTCAAGCACATTATAAACTGCCATGGAGATTATTAATGCTCACGCTGACTGACTTTATCTCGAGTGGTTGAAAATGCTCCTTACAGACAGACTGTCAGGTTTTAGTGAATATATTTTGAATTTGTAAAGCTTTTCATAATTTGTTCATGTGAAATTATATAGAAATATCTCCGTCAAAGAATCATAATTCATGTGTTTATTTGGCTAATTGACAGCGTATCATTTATAATAACATGCTCTTTTCAGGTGACAGAGAATCGTGTAAGTTTTGGAGGACAAGAACCATCACAAATACCCATTAGCTTTGGCTTTTCAAGGACATGATGTATAATTCATTTTGGAGAGAGGAAGGGGAAGGTGTGGATGAAACATTTATTTGGGTGAATCTCTTTTCCGCTCCCATAAACAGGCCTTTTAGCTTTTCAGATGCCAACTTGTGTGAGGAGAATCCAGACGAGTTTTAAATGAGTAAACCGTCGTGACTGAAGTTTGGATTGTGGGATTCAAAAGAAGAACAAGAATTTATGTTATGTAAATAAAATTAAACATAAATATATACATGAAGAAATGATTTCATGACAGCTAAACACATTTTTTCACTCCAAATTTGAACTTTTAGTAAAAATCCACCCACTCTTCTTTTTTTTTTTATATTTATCACAAATGCTTCGGCCCCGCCCACGAGTGCTGACTGACTCCGCCCTATTAGCATAGACCCTGCCCACGAGTGCTGACTGACTCCGCCCTATTAGCATAGACCCCGCCCACGAGTGCTGACTGACTCCGCCCTATTAGCATAGACCCCACCCATGAGTGCTGGCAGACTCCACCCTATTGGCATAGACCCCGCCCACGAGTGCTGGCAGACTCCACCCTATTAGCATAGACCCCGCCCACGAGTGCTGGCGGACTCCGCCTTATTAGCATAGACCCCGCCCTGAGTGATCTGTACACAGTCCGCCATGTTCATCTCCTCACCAGAGCATTTAACAGCAGCATTCAAGTACGAGATTTAATCTTATTAAAGCTGCTAAAGTTATTCAGTCAAGAGCAGTGAGTGATTTTCGGTTTTTATTTTGTTGTGTTTCATATTAACAGCAGATACAGCAGTAGATACTGTATATTACGCTTCTGTCACTTTAACACACAGATCTAATATACACATGCGATTTCTTTCCCTGCTGTTTATGTTCACAGACATAA
This sequence comes from Megalobrama amblycephala, assembly GCF_018812025.1. Classification (NCBI taxonomy): domain Eukaryota; kingdom Metazoa; phylum Chordata; class Actinopteri; order Cypriniformes; family Xenocyprididae; genus Megalobrama; species Megalobrama amblycephala. Next base: position 38,338,001 of record NC_063054.1, on the reverse strand, counting down.
CCGATGTGAGTTTTTGACATATGTGTATTTGACAGTTTAAGTGCATCAACACAGGAAAGAGAACTTAGTTTGATACTCACACAAAACACCGTCTGACAGCCAGCTTTCTGTGTGCACGCTTCAGATGTGTGCGCTCAGAAAACCATATATCAGAAGTTTAGACTGATATTAAAACATATTAATATAATAAACTTGCACAATGATGAAAAACTGCAATGTCACGTGAGCATGACTGCGATAGAGATGATAAGAAGTTTTTGGCAGAGTGAGTATCCGAGGTACAAGCTGTAAGCTCCGCCCTCTTCTGGAAAGTGGGTGTGGTGAGCAGCAGCTAATTTGCATTTAATTATACATTCATGAAAACAGCATTTTTTTTCTTTCCACTCAAAAATGGACATTTACGACATGGTATAATAAATGATCTGTGGGGTATTTTGAGCTGAAACTTCACAGACACATTCTGGAGACACCAGAGACTTATATTACATCTTGTAAAAAGGGGCATAATAGGTCCCCTTTAAGTGTGTTAATAGCACATCACGCAGTTACTAGAATCAGGCCACTTCATGAGGATTACATTACCATCATTAGTTAGTTAGCCAACATCACCTGATCTCATTTTTTCTTGGCTTCCTTTGCTACAGAAAATGTGTTTTACAGAAGACAAGAGTCAAGAGCCCAACTAAACCAAACACTGATCACCATAACAGTGACTTCCAACAAAAACTGTTAAAGGTGCAGTATGTAGGATTTTTTGTCCACTAGAGGCCTATTCAAAACAAAGGAGTAGCTTGATGATGCCAAGTTTGAGAGTGGAATTTTGGGATATGTGGTCTCCACCTCAGCAGATGGTGCAAAAGAATAGGGATTGGACTCGGGAAGAAATCATGTTCATGGATGTGATTATTAACGTTACTGTAGTGTGAAGCAGAGCAGGAGTGAGTGTTGTGGAGCTGAACGAGGAGCTGGAGCGATTGATCAACACACGCCTCACGAGCAGCGGGACTTTTATTATGACACAGTCGCCGGCGCCGCTGCCGCTTTTCCGGTCATGAGTATGAGGTAACGCAGCTCTGTTTATCATATTAGATACATTTGAGAGTGTTGAAAATGATGTTATAACGTTACTCTGTGCGTTCGCTCGGCGGCTGCTGTGAGACACTGTTACACACTGCAGTAAGATAGATCGATTTTACAATATCATATTAAATGCTGGATGATTGTGTTGATAAATGGCATGCAATTCATTTTAAAACGTATTGTATGATGGAGAAAATGCTGTATTACTGTTACTAAAAATAAAGCTGCATCTGATGATGCTATGTTAGCTACTTCACAAAATAGTGTTTTTCTCTGAGGCATGGTAAAGCATGAGACTCGCAAAACATCAAGAAAATTAGATTTAAACAATAAGACTAATCGTGTTGAGCTATATAACAACAATTAGTTTTCTGTCTATAAATATACAGAGGTGTAAAAAGTACTCAAAAATGTTACTCAAGTGAAAGTACAAGTACTGAGTGAAAATTTTACTCAATTAAAAGTAAAAGTATCTGTCCAGAATCATACTCGAGTAAAAGTAAAAAAGTACTACATTAAAATTGTACTTGAGTATTAAAAAAGTAAAAGTAACAGCAAGAATGAAAACTAGAGATTCTTGTTTAAGCTTTTAATCTCTAAAAAAATGAAGTGAATGAACCACATACAAAGTTTTATCCTCCTTTAGAACTGTTTGTGTTTAATTGTATTTAATTATCAAACTATAAGACTACTACCTAATGCCAGTATGCAACATGCTACTCAAAGTTGCAAAACCTCGGATTTAACTTAAGCAGAAGCTGATTTTCAAAATTGTGAGTGTCAAGCCTAGCTCTTTTGGGGCTAAAAATCAATCCTGCAGTGCCTGAAACACTGGTGTCTGAAACACAGGCCAGATATCCATCGAACTCTTTGCTGGCTTCATGTGTTGTCTGTTTCAAAGAAGCGAAAAAATCTTCATCATCAGATGAACTGTTGGCCATGGGTGCTCTTGATTCTGGGGCTGATTTTTGACTTCCTCCATTTTCTTCCACTGACTGTTATACATTGGGTACGGAAAGTATTCAGACCCCCTTAAATTTTTCACTCTTTGTTATATTGCAGCCATTTGCTAAAATCATTTAAGTTCATTTTTTTCCTCATTAATGTACACACAGCACCCCATATTGACAGAAAAACACAGAATTGTTGACATTTTTGCAGATTTATTAAAAAAGAAAAACTGAAATATCACATGGTCCTAAGTATTCAGACCCTTTGCTCAGTATTTAGTAGAAGCACCCTTTTGATCTAATACAGCCATGAGTCTTTTTGGGAAAGATGCAACAAGTTTTTCACACCTGGATTTGGGGATCCTCTGCCATTCCTTCTTGCAGATCCTCTCCAGTTCTGTCAGGTTGGATGGTAAACGTTGGTGGACAGCCATTTTTAGGTCTCTCCAGAGATGCTCAATTGGATTTAAATCAGGGCTCTGGCTGGGCCATTCAAGAACAGTCACGGAGTTGTTGTGAAGCCACTCCTTCGTTATTTTAGCTGTGTGCTTAGGGTCATTGTCTTGTTGGAAGGTAAACCTTTGGCCCAGTCTGAGGTCCTGGGCACTCTGGAGAAGGTTTTCATCCAGGATATCCCTGTACTTGGCCGCATTCATCTTTCCCTCGATTGCAACCAGTCGTCCTGTCCCTGCAGCTGAAAAACACCCCCACAGCATGATGCCGCCACCACCATGCTTCACTGTTGGGACTGTATTGGACAGGTGATGAGCAGTGCCTGGTTTTCTCCACACATACCGCTTAGAATTAAGGCCAAAAAGTTCTATCTTGGTCTCATCAGACCAGAGAATCTTATTTCTCACCATCTTGGCAAACTCCATGCAGGCTTTCATGTGTCTTGCACTGAGGAGAGGCTTCCGTTGGGCCACTCTGCCATAAAGCCCCGACTGGTGGAGGGCTGCAGTGATGGTTGACTTTCTAAAACTTTCTCCCATCTCCCGACTGCATCTCTGGAGCTCAGCCACAGTGATCTTTGGGTTCTTGTTTTCCTCTCTCACCAAGGCTCTTCTCCCCCGATAGTTCAGTTTGGCCGGATGGCCAGCTGTAGGAAGGGTTCTGGTCGTCCCAAACGTCTTCTATTTAAGGATTATGGAGGCCGCTGTGCTGTTAGGAACCTTAAGTGCAGCAGAAATTTTTTTGCAACCTTGGCCAGATCTGTGCCTTGCCACAATTCTGTCTCTGAGCTCTTCAGGCAGTTCCTTTGACCTCATGATTCTCATTTGCTCTGACATGCACTGTGAGCTGTAAGGTCTTATATAGACAGGTGTGTGGCTTTCCTAATCAAGTCCAATCAGTATAATCAAACACAGCTGGACTCAAATGAAGGTGTAGAACCATCTCAAGGATGATCAGAAGAAGTGGACAGCACCTGAGTTAAATATATGAGTGTCACAGCAAAGGGTCTGAATACTTAGGACCATGTGGTATTTCAGTTATTCTTTTTTAATAATTCTGCAAAAATGTCAACAATTCTGTGTTTTTCTGTCAATATGGGGTGCTGTGTGTACATTAATGAGGAAAAAAATGAACTTAAATGATTTTAGCAAATGGCTGCAATATAACAAAGAGTGAAAAATTTAAGGGGGTCTGAATACTTTCCGTACCCACTGTAATTTCCAGGTCAACAAAGAGCTTAGAACCCAAGAGGCGACACTCTGATACTTTTTAGGCAACAGTCACTAGATGGCGCTCCAGTAGCGCGGCCACTATTATGGGGTGAAAATATTAACTGGACCATTGAATTCTTCACATCTTATGCACCCAAAATCGCTGAATTTCACTGCCAAATCAGAAGCACAGTAGAACAGTTTTGTTTAAATTAAGTCAGCAGTAAATTGTATGGCTCCTACAGTAAATGTTGTATTGTCTTATATACGTTTTATTTTACCAGTTGTGGAATCCAACCATTCATCCATCTGAGGTAACGTAGTTAGCCTACTTTATTGAGCATTTTCATTTTATGAAACTTTACACATTTTTTAATAGTAAATGAATAATTATCATCATGTTTGCAACGAACAATATATTTCAGACCTAGTGGAGTAATAATAATAATATCTAGATCTGAACTGAAATAAGCTATATTGTACGTTTTAATGGATCACGCTACAAACATAATGATCTTATGATCTGCTGTGTCCATTATCGCATAATTCCCACTTTTGGACACTTTTGCTTTAATGGACATTAGACAACACTGCAAAATCAAGCTGTTATATTCATATATTTATTGTCCAACATTCCCAATTTTTCTGATGCATGTCATAATTTCAATTTCATATGTCGGTATTAATTCAGTGTTTATAAGTCTAATACTAATACTAGATCTTTTAAAGAGTTTTAACCCAAACTGACTGAGAGCAAAAAGTTTTTGTGAAAAAGTTTTTTTTTTAACAAAGCAGCTGATATTGCCATAGAAACTAGTGGACTGCCAAGTCGCCTTCACCCCAAAATGGTGGAAATACAAGGCCGCTGCTGGCGCAGGTGTTGCAATGGAACATTCTGTTGAGTGTCGCTTCTTGTTAGTGTATATTCTTTGAGGTCAAGGTGCTGTGCATTGTGGTAATTGATGCAACATGACATCACTTCCAAAGGACCAATGAACATGTCTGACCAATTTCATGGAATGTGAAAATGAATCTCATTGAATAAATAACCATTAAATTAAACTGGTCATCAGCGCAATTCAATTGGTTAGGTAATAGCAAAAGAAAATAGAATGAAGTAATCTCCAAAAAATAAGTACTTTTCGACTGTAAATAAAATTGTAAGGAGTAAAAAGTACTCTTTTTTTCTCAAAAAATGTAATCAAGTAAAAGTAAAAGTATTGATTTTTAAATGTACTCAAGTAAAGTAAAAATCCCCAAAAATAATACTTAAGTACAGTAATCAAGTAAAATTACTCAAGTACTTTACACCTCTGTAAATATATCAAAACCGTTGTTCCCTTGCCTATTAAAACATGTAAATATTAAAGCGTCTTTGGTGTTTCCATGGTTTCTACAAAAACCGAGGGTAACGCGGGTATGACGCCATTGACAGGCGACTCCTCACACGTCCCGGAGCCTTGGCTAAAATTGCAATTTTCTCATGATTTACAAATAGTTGGAAACATTTGGGATATTGTAAGTACAAAATATATAACACTAGTGGTTTTTGGATATTTTACTGCAAAAATCTTACATATTGCACCTTTAAGCCAATATGTGATGATAATGTCATCATCAGTACAACCATAAACACCAGACCAGATTTTCTCTTGGTTTTTAACAAATGTGTCTATAAACACACAGGCTGTGTCCAAAATTGCATATTTCCCTATTATATAGTAGGCGAAAAAATGTAAGTTCCAAATTCACAGCACTCATGAAAGAGTAAAAGCAAAAAGTACACGGATTCCGGTGAGATTCTGAAGTATGCGTACAATGGACACTTTACTATCCCATGAGGCCACAGGAGAAGATTTATGAATGGCAGTGAAGCAATGCAACTGATGCTGGTAGGTCACATGATGGTGAGTTTAGATCATATTCATATTACACACATTCATACCATATAGAATGTACTTTTTTAACGCTCACAAAGTACTTATTTAAAATAAGTACCTACTCAAGAGAGTATGCAAATGAGCTTCTGCTCCCCGCCCCCCTCTCCAGAAGAGGGCGGAGTCTGTTTACGCCTTACTCAGGGGAGGAGCTAAGAAAATAGGGCGGGGTCTGTCACACGTTGTGGGCGGGGCTTGTTACATTGCGATGTCACAATGTATCGAAAAATGGCAATGACTCATTTTGTTAAACTGTTTATGATTTATGGAGATTATAAAAAAGGAGTGGATTTTTACCATTATAGAGTGGTTGTGTTCAATGTAAAAGTGAATTTTGCATAACAGTTTCGCTTTAAAACAACTTGAATTTTTGTTAGGAGGTTCTCAACCCAAGCACAAACCCCCCAAAAACACCAACATAACAGAAACTTTAAATACAGAAAAGGTCTAATTTTCTCATCTAAATGCATAAAATAACACTTTATTTCAACATTTACTCTCTCTATCCAGCCCTATGCAAAGCATGATGTGAAATGTTAAACCTGTTCTCTATATATTTGATTGAGCTGCTTGACTGAAACATGAAAATGTCGAGTTAAGCCAAAGAGTAACCATTTCAAATCAGTTTAACATCATGCAATCGCTTTATTATCAAATTATTATATTGGCCTACATTGAGTAACATTTTGGCAAAAGAAAATATATTGAATGGTCTTTTTACTTTGTATGAATGTTTTTGTCTTTGGAAAAATAAATATTTTTGATTCATTTTAAATTAAAATGTAAGGTTTGAACCAAACAATGAATGTATTTTGAGGAAAAATGAACACATCTGGCAGTAAGTTGGTCCACATGATATTTTTCAGAGAAGATGCTGGTTGCTGCAACACTTTTATCCACAGAGATTCATTTCAGGCCTGCAGTTACGGTGAACTCAAGCCTAATCCCACATCAGAGAGCCGAGCCAATCCATCCAAACAGCCACGAGGAAGGAAAAGTCACCAGTAAGAAAGAATCAGCTAATCAGACGAGTGAGGAGGACCGCTGCGCACTGCTGCCGCCCGAGGGCCCTTAATAGATGCCACCCGGTGCTCGGGAACACGGCGCTCTCTCCCCTGTAGATGCGTCTTAATAGGCATTTATTTATGTCTTCAGTCATGACAGCTGTCTGGGTTTACCACGTTAACAGCTGTACGTGTTCAAGTTCGTCATGACATGCTGATGATCTCATGTCTATGGAAGCCACACAAGAATAATTATGACATACAAAGTTGAAATTATGACACAAAGTAATATTTATTAGATAAAAAGTTGAAATTATGATTTGAAATGTCATCATTGAGACAAATCGAAATTGACAAAAAGCCAAAAGGATGACATAAAAAGTCATAATTATGACATAAAAATTATAATTATGACATGGAAATTATGACATTAAAAAATCTAAATTATGACATCAAAATTATGACATACTCTCAATTATGAAATAAAAAAATTATGGCATAAAAAGTCAAAATTATGATATAACATGTTGGAATTATGACAAAAAGACAAAGAAATATGACATTAAAAATTTAAGTAAAAAAAAAGTTATAATCGAAATTTCAAATTATTGAAATTATGACTTAAAAAGTCAGTTATGAGATGGTCAAAACTGACAAATCAAAATTAAGACAAAAGCAGAAATAATTTTGACATATTTATGACAAAAATTATGACATTAAAAATGACACTGACAAAATTAAAACAGAATAAGTAAAAATTATGACACTGAAATTAAAATTTTGACATAAAAAGGACACCAAAAGTAATATTTGATATAAAAAGTTGAAACAATTAAAACTTATAAATTATATCATAAAAGGTCAGAATTGAAATTCGAAAGTCGACATTTACAAAAAGTCAAAATTTATGACAAAAAGTTGAAATCATGGCATTAAATTATGACATACTAAGTCAAAATTAAGATGAAAAGTCCAAAATATGACAAAAAGTTGAAATTATGACATAAAGAGTCAATTAAAACTTATAAATTATATCATAAAAGGTCAGAATTGAAATTCGAAAGTCGAAATTTACAAAAAGTCAAAATTTACAAAAAGTCAAAATTTATGACAAAAAGTTGAAATCATGGCATTAAATTATGACATACTAAGTCAAAATTAAGATGAAAAGTCCAAAATATGACAAAAAGTTGAAATTATGACATAAAGAGTCAATTAAAACTTATAAATTATATCATAAAAGGTCATAATTGAAATTCGAAAGTCGAAATTTACAAAAAGTCAAAATATATGACAAAAAGTTGAAATCATGGCATTAAATTATGACATACTGAGTTAAAATTAAGATGAAAAGTCCAAAATATGACAAAAAGTGGAAATTATGTCATAAGTCAAAATTGACAAAAAGTCTATTAAGTCACAAATCTAAAAATTTATGACTTAAAAAGTCAAACGTATGACAAAAAAAGTTGAAATTATGACACAAAAGCCATAATTATGACATTTTTTATCTTATTTTTTATGACTTAGTATGTCATGATTTATCTTATATTTAGACTTTATCACATAGTTAAGACTTAGTATGTCATAATTATCATTATAAAGATTTACCGAATCATGATTTTTCCTAATATGGCAGTAATGGGCTTCCACACATTGCAGCATGATGAACAGCTGAAGTTCGCTGTCGGTCAGTCTCGCGGTCTGTTTGAGATGACTGATGGATGTTTACACGTCTCATGTCGCGGCTGCGTTTAATGTAAATCTTGCAGAAATGACAGACATTGTAAGCGTAGTTACAGGTGCATCTGAAGCAATAGAAATAATGAAGCAGATATGTCATCCTATTTACAGAAACGTGTGTTGAAATGTGAAAGTGATTTGGGGTGTCACATTATCGATTTGACAAACAAGGTTTCAGAGTTTCGGATTTTAAATACAAGTGTTTCTCATCACAGAACATCATAAGTTCTGATTCTGTTGTGTTTCTGTGTATTACTGCGATGCTGCTTTGAAACAATTGTACTGTATAAAGCGCAACAGGAATAAAGCTGACTTGAAGATTCACTTTTTTGTGTTTTACAGAAGAACAAAACCATGCAGATTTGGAGTAAATGATGACTGACTTCTTGTTTTTGGATGAACTGAAGGTAAAAGGTGGAAAAACTGGAGACACCTTCTAAAAATAATGTTGTGTTGGACTCCATTCCTGAGCTAATGACTGCATGTGTCTGAGTCTTCAACAGAGACTGCTCTCATTTCTGGGACTTTTTTGGAGCAAAATGAACAGGATCCCGTAGGGAAACACGCAGAGGCGAGCTCGCCGAGGACTAATGTTGTCTTTTGCTTCTATTATTGCACACAAATGAAAGTGATATTTCATAGTCAGAGTTGTTTTCTCTTTGCCGTGCTCCAGTTCATTCTGCAAAAACCGAAACAGAACAAGATAAAAGTGCATCCTGGAGGTGACAGCTTTTGTTCTGAGCAGTTCATTTGCACTTACCTGATGGACTGATACCATACAGCAGCTAAAATAAAGTATTCGGACACTACACTCTTAGAAAAAAAGGTCAAGCGGGGTTTTTGACTCAATTTTAAAGAACGCTTTATGCCAGAAAGGTTCTACAACCCGAATTCTGGAAAAGTTGGGATGCTTTTTAAATTTGAATAAAATGAAAAGTAAAAGACTTTCAGATCACATGAGCTAATTAGGACTTTGTCATTTATGCATGACACTGAGTTATTGATTTTACAAAATGTGCATTAAAAAAAAAAAAAAAACTTTTGGATTTGCAATGATATTTTCCTAAAATTGAATTTAATGCATTTCCTAGTCTAAAATAAACTCACAATGGAGCCTTGACAGCATGTGACCTAAAATGTCTCCTTCACATGCTTGTTGTCAAAAATGTCAAACTAGCTTAAGGGGATGTCATATAATAATATTAATATGTATTTTCGTTGAATATTCTTATTGTATTTTAAATGCAATTTTCTCTGCATCATTTATAAATGACGATACACCATAGAGCTGCTTAATTCATAAAGTTTAATTAAAAATTAAAGCGAATAATTCTACGTATGAAGCGCCTGACAGCACCCTTTAAGAGTGTAAATGATCACAGTCATAGTGCAGAGTGAAATTAAAAAGTCTAAAGAAAGATGCATCAAAACATGTAACACAAAGATGTGATGCAGCAACAGAAGTGATTTTTCTGAACACGGTTTAATAGCAGCTCCAGAGTCCCGCTAGACTCGACGCCTCTGCGTGGGCCTGATTATATATTGTGTGTGACAGGCAGACATTAAAAGTACTTCCTCCATGACGATGCTTATTATGGACCCTCATTAAGTCTTCTAAGCTGATCCCGTGATAACCTCGTGTGTGATCCAGAGGATAATGATGATTCCGGGAGCTTCGCTCAAGTGCTTTTTCCTCCCGTTCCGCACATTTGCCGCGCGGCTCGATGGCTAAAGATCAACCGGAGAGTTCGGGATGGCGGAGGACAATTGGCCAGCCCGTGAAACTTTAATAAAGGCCATGAATTAATCAATAAACGGGCAGGACAGATGAAGAGGAGTAAGTGTCGGTAAAGAGAGACTATGTGGCCCACAGTGCCGGCTCTCCTGAATAAATCATTTCCCATGATGCTCTTCTGCTGTCCTGCTGACTGATAGGTTGCCGCTGTCAGACCTCTGTGGTCTGAGTGAATGCGAGCGCGTGAATACTAACCGCGGATGCTATTTGCATATTTCAAACTCATGCTGCACGTTCATTTGTGCAGCGAGATTCTGTGGAAGTGCCATTTCAGTGCTGCACAATTACATTCTGTAGTTCACTAAAATTGACAGTGTTTATTATGGGATTTAATTGGCAAAAATTAACATTAGTTATATATATGTCAGAATACACAGTGCATCACAGTTTGTTGCGTATGGGGCTGTCAAACAAGTCCGATCCATGGAGGATCCACCTCGCAACTTACAGGACTTAAAGGATCTTGGTGCAGATACCACAGCACACCTTCAGGGGTCTAGAGGAGTCCGTGCCTCGACGGGTCAGGGCTGTTTTGGCACCAACACAATATTAGGAAGGTGGTCATAATGTTATGCCTGATTGGTTTATACATATATAGGGGTGTAACGGTACATTTATTCGTCCCGAACCATCACTGTACGGATGCCACGGTTCGGTGCATACAGTCAGTCACAGCCAATCCACACTCCAATCCAGAAGGGGGCGCATGTGTTAATGTAATGCTGTTTGCTAACCACCACAACAGGAAAAAGAGCAGAAGAAGAACAACAGATGATCTATGCATAGTTATGTTTACGTGTAATCAATAGACATCAATAATAATATCTCTCGTAGCATTACATTTACCTCAGGCAAGTCATTTAGTGTCCACAGCATGTTTTAAAGGTGCCCTAGATTCAAAAATTGAATTTACCTCGGCATAGTTAAATAACAAGAGTTCAGTACATGGAAAAGACATACATTGAGTCTCAAACTCCATTGTTTCCTCCTTCTTATATAAATCTCATTTGTTTAAACGACCTCCGAAGAACAGGCGGATCTCAACATAACACCGACTGTTACGTAACAGTCGGGGTGTACGCCCTAATATTTGCATATGCCAGCCCATGTTCCCAACATTATAAAAGGCATTAGACAAGGGCAGCCAGTATTAACGTCTGGATCTGTGCACAGCTGAATCATCAGACTAGGTAAGCAAGCAAGAACAATAGCGAAAAATGGCAGATGGAGCAATAATAACTGACATGATCCATGATATCATGATATTTTTAGTGATATTTGTAAATTGTCTTTCTAAATGTTTCGTTAGCATGTTGCTAATGTACTGTTAAATGTGGTTAAAGTTACCATCGTTTCTTACTGTATTCACGGAGACGAGAGCCGTCGCTATTTTCATTTTTAAACACTTGCAGTCTGTATAATTCATAAACACAACTTCGTTCTTTATAAATCTCTCCAACAGTGTAGCATTAGCCGTTAGCCACGGAGGACAGCCTCAAATTCACTCAGAATAAAACGTTAACATCCAAATAAATACTTTACTCACATAATTCGAAGCATGCATACAGCATGCATGACGAACATCTTGTAAAGATCCATTTGAGGATTATATTAGCTGTGTGAACCTTGTAAATGCGCTGTAATATAGTCGACAGCTCATGTGGCAGGGAGCACGCGATTTAAAGGGGCGGCGCTGCCTAAATCAGTGCATAGTTAATGATGCCCCAAAATAGGCAGTTAAAAAAATTAATTTAAAAAAATCTATGGGGTATTTTGAGCTGAAACTTCACAGACACATTCAGGAGACACCTTAGACTTATATTACATCTTGTGAAAAAGCATTCTTGGGCACCTTTAATAAATATATGTACTATATTAGCTAATATATTCATTATATTTACTTTACCTGTTAGTGATGTCTTAAAGGGATAGTTCACCCAAAAATGAAAATTCTGTCATTATTTACTCACCCTCAAGTTGTTCCAAACCTGTATGAATTTCTTTGTTCTGATGAACACAAAGAAAGATATTTGGAAGAATGTCAGTAACCAAACAGATCTCACCCCCCATTTTCCTACAATAGTAGGAAAAATAAATACTACTACTAGATCTGTTAATAATTAGTATTATTGCATTTTTATTATATTGCACGTTATTCCAAAGTTTTGCACTAATAAGTTGTGCAAAATAAGGAAACTTTTTAGACGGTCCCTTACCTGCCATTTGTCCTATATCCATTTAGTAAAACTTTTTTTTACTAACTTTTTTATTAAATTAGTGATATATAGCTTTTTTGAGCACATGCATTCCCTGAGATTGAACCCATAATCACATGATTGCATATTGTTGTATGTTGCAATGCTCTGCCAATTGAGCTACGTGAAACCCGAAATATGTCGCAGATAAAAGGGAACAATGCATTAAAATGAAAGTGTCCTGTTGTCGATAGGGGCGCAACTTTAGTAAACGCTCCTATGGGTCGTATTTCAGGGAAGTGACAAACAACCTATATGAGCGTATTGGTTGGAGGACGTGTTGGAAGCGGAGTAACCCCTTCAGCCGTGACTTATTCACAATACAGCACTAGCCTCGAGTACCTTATTGCTTTTATAAAACGGTTACCACACAATACAATTATTAAAGCCAAAAATATGTATCAATGCAACTTTCATGAAGTAAAATCACTAAAAGCCTTCCTTCCGCCGGAAAAAAATAGTCCCTGACCGTCAACAGCAACAGAAGTTACATTATTACACCATTAGATGGCAGCAAAGAGTGTGTCAGTCAGTAGTGAAGACTTTTATATTGAAATTGTTGTGAACACGGAACAAGACGCAACTGACAAATGCTTTGACTAGTGCTGTCAGTCACGGGAAAACCCTTAAATGTTAAAAGGACAAGATATCGCAGCGGACATTTAAACAGATTTTTTTTTATGAGCATATAGGAAAATGCAAAATCTGAATGCAGGTAATAAACTCGCTCACTCCATCTCTTTCTCACAATACTCTTCTATATAATACAGTAAGCTTCAATGAACAATAAAATGTTAACATAAAAAGTGGTTGCTAAGGGTGTTGTGTAGTGATACTCAGAACCGATGGGTGAAGCGGTCATAGCCGTGCTTTATCGTGAATAAAACACAGCTATTGACCAATCAGAATCAATGACAGGAACTAATCATTTTAAAAATATACACTACCATTCAAAAGTTTGGAAACATCACTATTTTTAAGTCTCTTCTTCTCATCAAGCCTGCATTTATTTGATCAAAAGTACAGGGAAAAAAAACAGTAATAATGTAAAATATTATTACAATTTAAAATAATGGTTTTCTATTATAATATACTTTAAAATATAATTTATTCCTGTGATCAAAGCTGAATTTTCAGCATCGTTACTCCAGTCTTCAGTGTCACATGATCCTTCAGAAATCAATCTAATATGATGATTTATTACAAATGTTATGCTGCTTAATATGTTTTTATAACGTGATACTTTTTATCAGGATTCTTTGATGTATAAAAAGTTAAAAAAGAGCAGCATTTATTTAAATTAAATCTTTTGTAACAATATACACTACCATTCAAACATTTGGGGTCAGTAATTTTTTCTTTCTTACTTTTTTTTGGGAAGAAATTAATACTTTTTTTCAGCAAGCATGTGTTAAATTGATAAAAAGTGATTTATATTGTTGAAAATATTTCTATTTTGAATAAATGCTGTTCTTTTTGACTATTTATTCATCAATGAATCCTGAAAAAAGCATCACAGTTTCCAAAAAATATTAAGCAACACAACTGTTTCCAACATTGATAATAACTGAGTATCAAATCATGATATTAGAATGATTTCTGAAGGATCATGTGACACTGAAGACTGGAGTAATGATGCTGAAAATTCAGCTTTGATCACAGAAATAAATTATATTTTAAAGTATATTAAAATAGAAAACCATTATTTTAAATTGTAATAATATTTCACAATATTACTGTTTTTTCTGTATTTTTGATCAAATAAATGCAGGCTTGATGAGCATAAGAGACTTTGTTTCAAAAACATTAAAAATAGTGATGTTTCCAAACTTTTGAATGGTACTGTGTATATATATGGTATTTAGGAAAATGCTGCTTGTCAAAGAAATTGGAAGTGGAATAGATGATTAATAATTAAATACTTCCAAGTCATCCTAAGGGCTTCTTTGTTGAGAAGAACCATGTGATTCTTTAACTTTATAAAACACACACACAGATAAAATAGAGAGTTGGAGTGAGGAAAAAGGTGAAATAGATAAGGCTCATTTGGAGAAGCAGGTTGGAACGGAGCATAATCTCCACTTTAACCTTAACCGGGATCACGGGCCACAGTTCGGACGTGCTGAAGGATTTCTGCAAAGTAACGACGTGCCGTGAATACAGAAGAACGACGGCAGCTTCGCTTATCTGCAGCCTTCAACTAATCGGCCTTTGTTGAATATAATGCATTCGTGGGTTCACTTTCACTCTGGCTCTTTTCCAACAGCTGCTTTGCTGTCTACATAGGCAGCTCCCTTATAAGACAGCATTAAACTGCAATGGAGTGTGTTTTCTTACGTGAGCATATTGCTAATAGACTTTATAATACACAGAATACAAATATTCACTAAATATTAAGTCAACTTTTGACATTTCTGCAGAACATCCCGTTTTCAAAATTTAATGAAACTTTTTTGTGTTCTGGGATTTAACTATTATTAGAACTTGTGCTATTGCCAAAGTTATAGCAATCAAATCCAGTCAAAACAGCTCTTAAATATTAAATTCAAACTTTCTGGCGAGTCGGAGGAGGTTGTGGCGTCTCTCCGGGGCCGCAGGGGACCATGGGAGATCAACACACAGACACTTAATGGAATCCTGCTCTCCTCACTTCTTCTCATTTATTTCCCGTCCGTCTCGCTTGATGGATTAGGCCATCAGTAAGAAATAATTACCGGCGCTCCGGAGGCCTGTCTGAGTGAATATGGCATCAGCGTGGGGTCAAAGGTCGACTCCTCTTAGCAACATTGTTCTTCCGCAGTCTTTCAAGTCTAATTGAACTACATTCAGCCGTCAGCGCTGCGAGAGAGATGAGGACGACGATACTGGATGTCAGGAAAACAATTTACACCTCAGAAGACCGTGACATTTGTCTTTACACTCCTGTAAGGTTGTTTTTGAAACGAACTTTTAACTTGTGTGAGCTGATTGATTTTTTGTTTGCGTCTGCAGTAATTTCAGTCGGCTCTTGTTGACTGACCTCTATCACTTGCAATTATGTTCAATGTCCAAAATCTCCTGACACCTTCTACCAAAACTGTGAGCGCTGCAGTTTACACGGCGATTGATGTTTCGCCAAGCGAAATTAAATGTGACAAAGAACAAACACTAAAACAATCAGTGATTATATTAATAGAAATACAATAGCTGGTTATATATGTACATCTGAGTGTAACGGATTATTGAAATGTAGGGCGGGGACTTGTTTCTACGTATAGACTGTTGATTGGATGTTGTGATGTGGGCGTGGCACTCAAAAGTGTATGCAGATGAGCGTGAGCTTGCAGGGGGCGGAGTTTAATCTGAGTTTAATGATTGGAGAATCCCGTATACATCACCAGAGAGAGATATATATATGGGTCATTGACGAATAAGGTTTTTAAAAGCATAAAAAAACATAATGGAGATATGATTAATTTTGAAGTTTTATTAAATGTTAACAATGAGATTATGTAGTTTTTATAATCAATTAACACTGCTTTTGTCATTTTTTACAAAATTTGACACCAAAAAAGTCATTCGGTTTAACCAAAATTTCGGTTTTACCGAATGACAATTTTGGTTATACCGAATGACGATATTTTCAAACAATGCTAACAGGCTGATATCTACCTAGCTAGCAAAAGGACAATCAAACATTTTATATTTAGCATAAGTTTTTAAAATATTACAACATTTTCCATGTTTTATAGCGGTTGCACCGAATGACGTATGAATGCGTATGATCAAAAGAAAACATGAATTTATCAAATAGTTAAGAGAGAGTTAGTTACTTTGCTTCACGACCATGTGGTCCTTTGCAGGTGTCTGAATGATGTCACATCCTGTCACATGATACTGACCACATGACTTGATCCAAAATGGTCCCTTTATATCGGTTACTCCGAATGACATCAACGAAATTCATTTTTCCGGACATTCTTTCTCATAACAAAGTAACGACTTCTACACATAATTTTAATATCATTTTGCACTATGTTGATATATGATGTTATAAAATCATGCCAGAATAAAAAAAACATACATTTATTACATTTTAAGATATTTTAATCACAAATGAAATGGCTGTATTGGCCTTTGGACGGTTAAACCGAATGACCTTTTGACACTTCAAAATCTTTAAAATATCTTTATATGTTGCAAAATATAATTAAATCCTTTTAGATTCAATAAAAGAGATCTAGTTTTACTACCTTACATACTTTGGATGTCTTATCTTTGTTTTTTATTATTATTAAGGCCTTTGGACATAAAATGAACCGTCACGTCACTGAACCATATATATATATATATATATATATATATATATATATATATATATATATATATCAAGTGGATGACAACAAACTTAATATAGCAATACACAAAATTTCACTAAACAAATAACACTAAACAAAACTGAATCGAGTGCTAAAATGTAGTGTTATTTTATTATACTCTTAATTTTAAAAATAAATATTATGCATGTCACAGTGAGACTCTGTGACTAGAGACTCTTATTATGAAAAGGACTCTTATTTTGACACTGGACTGTGAACATACATGCATAGATACACGTCCCATTGTAACACAATACACACATTATCTGTTTTGCGCAAATCGAACATCAGTTAACTCAGATAAGTGTGTGTCACTGATTTATAAAATTTTAAAACATTAATCTGACACAAAACAATAAGGATATCAATTAAGTTTACTAAATTTTCAGTAAACAAATATAGCTAAAAACCGAATCAAGTGCTAAACTGCAGCCTTTATCGTCGAAATGTTTATTTCCAGACAAAATGATGATGTGAAAAAACTACACATTTTTGTTTCCATCAAAGTGAGCAATCCAAACGAATCAAAGTTAATCAGTCTGTTTGGGAAAGATTATTTCTATATTCTTGTGAATTGAGCGTTCTCAACGGCTGTCGATTTGCAATTCAAATGCAGGAGGAACGAGGTTAGAAATTATGACTCACCGACAGTTTAAGCACTCGTCAAGGGAAAAAGAGAGAGAACCAGGGCAGATTAAAACATACGTTAGTTGTAAAAGTTAAACACCCACGTGCGGTGCACTCCAGATCCTGATTTACCCACTCGTTCGCTCTTCAGAGGCGAGACATCCACGCATCTCTGGGTCCTTCAGCGTTATTATCGCAGTAGGAAATGCAAGGCCACAGGCCAACGCTGATGGCGCTCAATGACACCAGCGCATGCCCATCACGGTCACAGGGCAGATTAGCTTTTTGTGTTGGAGATTCGAGAGCTTCTCGATGGGCTAATCACCCTGTGCTTCACGCAACGACAGCTGAGTGCTTTGTAGACTCATACAAATGTGTGTCTGATTCTGAGTGATGAACTCTGGAACTGCTGGAAGCATCTGATGCATTCATGACGTTCCTGAATCACTGTCATTGTAGGCTTTGGAACAACATTCCCATTAAACAATCAATGTCCTATTCTTGCATAGATAGACCTTTGACTGTCGGCTTTTACATGTCGTTTAAAGTTATCTGAATTAGTTGATAACACTAAAATGTAACTGAGAACTCCATTAAGACAAGCTTTTGTATGTTTCTAAAGAATGTTTTCCAGAATGTAGTAATTGTGAATTTAAACTGGTAAAATGGCAAGATCATGATGAGTTTGATTCCCAGGGAACTCAAGAACTCATGAAATAAACCTTAAATGCAATGCAAGTCGCCTGGAATAAAAGCTGCCAAATGCTTAAATAAAAATGCTTACAGCAAGGTTAATATGCAATTGTTAACAAGAACTAACAATGAACACAACTTAAAGCATGTATCAATTGCACCCCAAATGCAAAAATTTCACAAATTTATATTAGTTTTGTGATTACAAAACGATGGCATGAAGTCCACTTTTGATGCCAACATACAGACGTTTGCAGTTAATCTTTGCTAGTAAATATGTTACATTTTCAGTGTTGACTAAATTTTGCAAACGCATCGTGTTAAAAATAATGCTTTCCTCTTGGAAAACATGCACACAGTTTTGGAACATATTAGTGGTCAAACCTTTTTTGTATGTTTTCCAAGTTTTTGGAACTTAAACAAGCAAAATGCACAAATGCATTAATACAAAGTACTGTCATGAAACTCTAGATGGCGCAGGCTGATAGGTCCTTTACTCAATCTGCTTGCAATCCCATCATTCTCACAGCTGATTGGTTCCTGCTGTATCAGTAGCCAATGAGCTGTCTTCTCAACCTTGGTCAGCATTTGTAGCTGTTGCAGTGCGCTTTGAGAAACCTTTAGTGAAACATTTAGTGAATGACACCCACACAAACGGTTTAGTCTAGGGCTGCTTGATATACCAACATTAAATAGATGCGGCAGCAATAACCAACAGCAGCATCAGCAGCAGCAGCAGCAGCAATAACAGCAGCAGCAGCAATAACAGCAACAGCAATAACAGCAGCAGCAATACAGCAGCAGCAATAACAGCAACAGCAATAACAGCAGCAATAACAGCAGCAGCAATAACAGCAACAGCAATAACAGCAGCAGCAATAACAGCAGCAGCAAAAACAGCAGCAGCAATAACATCAGCAGCAATAACAGCAGCAGCAGCATTAACAACAGCAGCAGAAGAAGCAATAACCAACAGCAGTAGCAGCAATAACATCAGCAGCAATAACAGCAGCAGCAGCAGCATTAACAACAGCAGCAGAAGAAGCAATAACCAACAGCAGTAGCAGCAATAACATCAGCAGCAATAACAGCAGCAGCAGCAATAACAGCAGCAGCAGCAGCAATAACAACAGCAGCAGAAGAAGCAATAACCAACAGCAGTAGCAGCAATAACATCAGCAGCAATAACAGCAGCAGCAGCAATAACAGCAGCAGCAGCATTAACAACAGCAGCAGAAGAAGCAATAACCAACAGCAGTAGCAGCAATAACATCAGCAGCAATAACAGCAGCAGCAGCAGCAATAACAGCAGCAGTAGCAGCAATAACATCAGCAGCAATAACAGCAGCAGCAGCAGCAATAACAGCAGCAGCAGCAGCAGCAGCAATAACAACAGCAGAAGAAGAAGCAATAACCAACAGCAGTAGCAGCAATAACATCAGCAGCAATAACAGCAGCAGCAGCAGCAATAACAGCAGCAGCAGCAGCAATAACAACAGCAGCAGCAGAAGCAATAACCAACAGCAGTAGCAGCAATAACATCAGCAGCAATAACATCAGCAGCAGCAATAACAGCAGCAGCAGCAGCAATAACAACAGCAGCAGCAATAACAGCAGCAGCAACAGCAATAACAGCAGCAGCAATAACAGCAGCAGCAATACAGCAACAGCAATAACAGCAGCAGCAATAACAGCAGCAGCAGCAGCAATAACAGCAGCAGCAATAAAAACAGCAGCAGCAGCAACAATAACAACAGCAATAAAAACAGCAGCAGCAATAACAGCAGCAGCAGCAGCAGCAATAAAAACAGCAGCAGCAGCAACAATAACAACAGCAATAAAAACAGCAGCAGCAATAACAGCAGCAGCAGCAGCAATAAAAACAGCAGCAGCAGCAATAACAGCAACAGCAATAACAGCAGCAGCAATAACAGCAGCAGCAGCAATAACAGCAGCAGCAGCAATAACAGCAGCAGCAACAGCAATAACAGCAGCAGCAATAACAGCAGCAGCAATAACAGCAGCAGCAGCAATAACAGCAGCAGCAACAGCAATAACAGCAGCAGCAGCAATAACAGCAACAGCAGCAATAACAGCAGCAGCAATAACAGCAGCAGCAGCAATAACAGCAGCAGCAACAGCAATAACAGCAGCAGCAGCAATAACAGCAGCAGCAATAACAGCAGCAGCAGCAGCAATAACAGCAGCAGCAGCAATAACAGCAGCAGCAACAGCAATAACAGCAGCAGCAGCAATAACAGCAACAGCAGCAATAACAGCAACAGCAATAACAGCAGCAGCAACAGCAATAACAGCAGCAGCAATAACAGCAGCAGCAGCAATACAGCAACAGCAATAACAGCAGCAGCAATAACAGCAGCAGCAAAAACAGCAACAGCAATAACAGCAGCAGCAATAACAGCAACAGCAATAACAGCAGCAGCAATAACAGCAGCAGCAGCAGAAGCAATAACCAACAGCAGTAGCAGCAATAACATCAGCAGCAGCAATAACAACAGCAGCAGTATTAACAGCAGCAGCAAAAACAGCAGAAGCAGCAATAACAGCAGCAGCAAAAACAGCAGCAGCAAGAAAAGCAGCAGCAATAGCAGTAGCAGCAATAACATCAGCAGCAGCAATAACAACAGCAGCAGTATTAACAGCAGCAGCAAAAACAGCAACAGCAATAACAGCAGCAGCAATAAAAACAGCAGCAGCAGCAACAATAACAACAGCAATAAAAACAGCAGCAGCAATAACAGCAGCAGCAGCAATAAAAACAGCAGCAGCAGCAACAATAACAACAGCAATAAAAACAGCAGCAGCAATAACAGCAGCAGCAGCAGCAATAACAGCAACAGCAGCAATAACAGCAACAGCAATAACAGCAGCAGCAACAGCAATAACAGCAGCAGCAGCAATAACAGCAACAGCAATAACAGCAGCAGCAACAGCAATAACAGCAGCAGCAGCAATAAAAACAGCAGCAGCAGCAACAATAACAACAGCAATAAAAACAGCAGCAGCAATAACAGCAGCAGCAGCAATAAAAACAGCAGCAGCAGCAATAACAGCATCAGCAGCAGCAGCAGCAACAACAGCAATAAAAACAGCAGCAGCAATAACAGCAGCGTAACAGATCTATTCCGCCAAGAACAAACATATCAACATTGTAATATCCATTACCATGCCAAAAGTTGACATCATGACATAAATAAAAGCATAACTTCAATAGTTGAGCATAGCACTAACAATTCCAAAGACTTGATTTTAATTCCCAAGGAATGGGAACTAAAACTTAACATGACAAACATTAAATATAATGTGAGTTGCTATAAATAAAAGTTGGCAAATGTTTAAACATATAGGTGTTTACAATGCGATCGTTAACAAGAACAATGAACACAATTTAATTCATTTATCAAATACTACACACACAGTTCTAGAACATATCAGTGGTCAAACTCAAACCGAACAACGCCGCATCTCATGCAGCACAACCGGTTGACACTCTAGACCGCACCTGCGGATTAGGATTCAAACTAAACGCCTGGGTTTTCACATGGATGAAGACCTTTTCAATTTGCCCATCTCAGTTTGTCTGTCGGAAAACGAGGAGCAACAGACAAGAGTAAGTGAGCGGAGTTTAAATTAAACAACTCCTGCTGAACTTGATTCAGTCTGACAGAGAGAAAAGGGCAGCTGTGGCGATCCGGTCTTTTCATTTCAGCCAGCTGAATATAAGTCGGCTTACTTGTCTATCATACGCTCGTCTCAAAGCTTGCTGCAAAAAAATATGTGGTTTTCTCCCAGAAGCAGCTCCGTTCGAGTGACCTACTGTAGCTGAGGGCAGGATTTAGAGAAGTATTGTTTATTTGAAGTGATAGTGTCTCTACCATCGGCATCAGCTCAGATTTATGTTTACGAAAGAAAGGTCTTATTCGGGGCTTGAGTTATACTGAAGAGGAATTGCAGTAGTCACAGATATAGGAAACCAGGACTATGTAAACGTGGAATATAAGGATTTAAAGGTTAAATATAATCATTGTTGTCTTATATTGTCCCTTCACCTTCCTGACTCATGCTCTAGTAACTATCATCAGTCCATTTTATGCCAACATCCAGACATTTGCAGTTCATCTTTGCTGGTAAATATAACGCATTTACAATTTGTTGCATCACGTTGCTCACTTTCTTGAGCTTGAAAAGTCTGATTGTGTCGGTGGGCAAGAATTTAAGCACTCCTGACCTACGGCAAGTCCAAACCGTCGGGAGATTATCCAAACCTGCGGTCCAGAGTCGTCTGAAGAGGGTCGGTGCGAGTTGACTCTTTGCATGATGTTAAATGTCACTCCTTGATCTTTCTGCACTCAAGAGTAATTCAACTTCCTGTCAACGTTTCGGAAAAGGCTCACAAAAGACACTTTTACTGCTTTAACACTCGCGTCTGATGGTGTTTTCAGTGCACACATCTTACCTCAAGCAGGAAGATTCATGTGATGAAACTACAATTAATATCAATCAAACCTGTAACTTTTATTTAACTTCAACTAGATTTAAAGTAACTTAACTACATTTTTCAGACCTAACTGCATGATGACAGATGTGTAAATACATACACTATTTATTAAACATTAAAGGCATAACATACAACATTTATACTTTTAACAAGACATCCAAAAAGATAACACATTTAAAGGAATGGGTTTACATTGCACAAAGAAAAATGAATGCAATAATAAAATAAAATAAAAAATAAAAATAAATCAAAAGAAAGACAGCACATACCAGTTCAGTTTTCAAGTAACTTCAACTCTTTGGCGAATTAAAGTGTATCTCTACATTTTTTGTTATCAATACATTGGAGAGACTCAACATACAAATGAAAATCAGTCATAAAGACCTTCAAACAGGGTTTAGAATTATTTCTTTTACTTTTATGAATATGAAATTTACCAAATAAAATCATAAAATTGACAGATTTTTTGATTCAAAATATAATTCACAATTATAACCAGACTTCTAGAATATGTATAGATAAATCTTCCCAGAATTTTTTGGAATGGTAACATTCTTTCTGGCTGATCTGAACAAAATGAACATTTTTAATTAATATCCATAAATTTTGATAAAGTATAGTTACTAACATAAATATTATGAAGTACTTTCCCGAAGTTTGTTTGATATACAAAACCAAAAGGGAAGCAGCCAAGCTTTTTTCCAAATATAAAACAACTGTTCCAGAAAAATTTCCCTCTAGGCTTAATAGATCTCTTTTCATAAAATACATTTCTAATAAATTTATTTATGCATTTTTTACTGTTAATGTCCACACCATTTAAATGAAGAGTGGGTTCAATTCTACAAATGTTAAGGGGCAACATATGACTTCTCATTAACATCAATAAACCTTGGGGAATTGCATTTATTACAGAATAATATTCTCTATATTTAAAGGTGCCGTAGAATGTCTTTTCAAAAGATGTAATATAAGTCTAAGGTGTCCCCTGAATGTGTCTGTGAAGTTTCAGCTCAAAAAACCCCATAGATTTTTTTTAATTAATTTTTTTAACTGCCTATTTTGGGGCATCATTAGCTATGCACCGATTCAGGCTGCGGCCCCTTTAAATCTCTCGCTCCCTGCCCCCGAGCTCTCGACTATAATACAGTGCATTTACAAAGTTCACACAGCTAATATAACCCTCAAATGGATCTTTACAAGATGTTCATCATGCATACTGCATGCATGCATCGAATCATTTGAGTACAGTATTTATTTGGATGTTTACATTTGATTCTGAGTGAATTTGAGGCTGTCCTCCGTGGCTAACGGCTAATGCTACACTGTTGGAGAGATTTATAAAGAATGAAGTTGTGTTTATGAATTATACAGACTGCAAGTGTTTGAAAATGAAAATAGCGACGGCTCTCGTCTCCGTGAATTCAGTAAGAAACGATGGTAACTTTAACCACATTTAACAGTACATTAGCAACATGCTAACGAAACATTTAGAAAGACAATTTACAAATATCACTAAAAATATCATGTTATCATGGATCATGTCAGTTATTATTGCTCCATCTGCCATTTTTCGCTGTTGTTCTTGCTTGCTTACCTAGTCTGATGATTCAGCTGTGCACAGATCCAGACGTTAATACTGGCTGCCCTTGTCTAATGCCTTGAACATGAGCTGGCATATGCAAATATTGGGGTCATACATATTAATGATCCTGACTGTTACGTAACAGTCGGTGTTATGTTGAGATTCGCCTGTTCTTCGGAGGTCTTTTAAACAAATGAGATTTATATAAGAAGGAGGAAACAATGGAGTTTGAGACTCTCTGTATGTCATTTCCATGTACTGAACTCTTGTTATTCAACTATGCCAAGGTAAATTCAATTTTTGATTCTAGGGCACCTTTAATAGGAAATGTCAATTTATTCATAAAATTTTCATAAGAAAGTAACTGAGCTGACTGATCAAAATGTTCAGATACAAAATAAATTCCTTCATCCATCCAATTCTGTAAATAAAGAGATTTCCGGTTAACTGTAATTATAGTAATCACACATTAACAAAAAGCGTAAACCTCCAACCTTTTTAAAAACATTGTATGGTATATAAAAACCATATTGAGTCTGATTTCAGTAGCCATTTTACTTTGAAAGTATAATATAAATCAAAAAAGTCCAAAAGCTCAAATACACCTTCATTCCTTGGACCCTGAAGAACTTCCTTTCTTAAATGATGATGTTTATTCCTCCAAACAAATTTAGTAAATAAATTGTTAATTTTCTTACAAATTGAATAGGGATAATGCCAGATAAACAATATGAGGACTCATATTTCATGTTTACGTCGTAATATCAGTATAATACCCATGTCATTATACACATCTGTGTCCTCATATGTATACAAGAACACTCTCTCTCTCACACACACACACACACACACACACTGTTTACACTGGCCTTGAGTTTTCGCCATGCAGAGCACTTCAAATACTGTGGAATATTTAATTAGCTCCGCCTCAGTTGATGCTCTTATCACGGCTGACTCTGAACTCATCCTCTTGTAACAGTGGGGTTCAGAAGAGCCTCGAGGGGTTAAATCAGCCCGCCACCTTCAGCTCACCCTGCACATCTGCAGCTCTGAACACTGCGGTGCAACAGCGCCTCCTCAGGACACCACCGGCACTACAACCAGAGAAACAGGACTCTTTTCACGCCACTGTTTACTTACACCCTAGCAACAACCCACAATACCATAGCAACCAAGAATGATCACTGTTACTAAAATGAAATAGCAATATAATCATCCTTTGAGAATCAATCTCACAAAACCTGCAAAGACAAAGTGTTCATATTTCACCCCCAAATCAAAAGATAAATAAATTATTAAAATTAATGTTTGCATTTAATTATTTTATACTAATATGCTAATTTAGTGGACGTAAAATGTCTGGATGCATTACAACAATGATAATTTTGGAAGAAATATGCGTGATTGATATGAAAATAATGTCACGATGGATTATTTCATCTTTTTATTTATGCAAAATAATTAATTAATTTTATTTCTTTCAAATTGCTTTTGATTTTAAGGTGAGATGTGGCAGATAAAATGATTCAAACAGAGCAAAATTAAATGCTCTTATCTGATCTCTGTTGAATCCTTGTGCAAAAGAAGGAAAATATTTTTGACCGGACTTATTGTTGTCATATCGAAATGAAGTCATGCGTACATGTGGAACAAAGATAAGCTCAAAGGTCAAAACAAGTGTATCTTCATGTGCGATGTTTCCATGCCAACCAACCTCGCAAGCAACATCTGAAATTTCTTGTTATCTTGGAAATAGATGGCAAGCCAAGGGAAATACGGCTGGCAGAGTAAATCACACAGAGAAAGGGCAAGGCCTCCGCTCTGCTGTTACAGCTTCACATTTAACTCTGCTCAAAAGCACTCCATTAAAAATCCATAAATATTCTACTGTATATCCAGAACGGCTGTTATACGTCATCGTTCAGATCGTTCTCCTGTAAGCTCACAGTTTGGGCTGTTTAGATGATGATGAAGACCGTATTAAACCGCAGGTTACAAAATGCTTTTATTGTGTGTCTGGATGCAGATATAAACCAGTTCATGACTCTCCCTTATGACAGCGAGCCATGATTTACTGCAGAAAAACATAGTTAAACCATGGATTTACCAGAGTAAGTAACCATGGTTTTACTACAGTTTTACTACAGTAACTATGATTTAACTATGATTACTGTAGTAAAAAAAAACAGGTTATTTTCGTAGTTCCTATGATTTTACTGCAGAAATCACAATTAAACCGTAATTACTGTAGTAAAAGCAGGTCATTTTTGTAGTTCCTATGATTTTACTGCAAAAATCACAGTTAAACCGTAGTTACTGTAGTAAAAGCAGGTCATTTTTGTAGTTCCTATGATTTTACTGCAAAAATCATAGTTAAACTGTAGTTACTGTAGTAAAAAAAAGGTTATTTTTGTAGTTCCTATGATTTTACTGCAGAAATCACAGTTAAACTGGTTACTGTAGTAAAAAACAGGTTATTTTTGTAGTTCCTATGATTTTACTGCAAAAATCACAGTTAAACCGTAGTTACTGTAGTAAAAAACAGGTTATTTTTGTAGTTCCTATGATTTTACTGCAAAAATCACAGTTAAACCGTAGTTACTGTAGTAAAAGCAGGTCATTTCCGTAGTTCCTATGATTTTACTGCAGAAATCACAGTTAAACCGTAGTTACTGTAGTAAACGCAGGTCATTTCCGTAGTTCCTATGATTTTACTGCAGAAATCACA
This sequence comes from Megalobrama amblycephala, assembly GCF_018812025.1. NCBI lineage: Eukaryota > Metazoa > Chordata > Actinopteri > Cypriniformes > Xenocyprididae > Megalobrama > Megalobrama amblycephala. The sequence continues at coordinate 38,311,063 of NC_063054.1, read as the reverse complement.
GTTAAACCGTAGTTACTGTAGTAAACGCAGGTCATTTCCGTAGTTCCTATGATTTTACTGCAGAAATCACAGTTAAACCGTAGTTACTGTAGTAAAAGCAGGTCATTTCCGTAGTTCCTATGATTTTACTGCAAAAATCACAGTTAAACCGTAGTTACTGTAGTAAAAGCAGGTCATTTTTGTAGTTCCTATGATTTTACTGCAAAAATCAAAGTTAAACTGTAGTTACTGTAGTAAAAAACAGGTTATTTTTGTAGTTCCTATGATTTTACTGCAGAAATCACAGTTAAACTGGTTACTGTAGTAAAAAACAGGTTATTTTTGTAGTTCCTATGATTTTACTGCAAAAATCACAGTTAAACCGTAGTTACTGTAGTAAAAAACAGGTTATTTTTGTAGTTCCTATGATTTTACTGCAAAAATCACAGTTAAACCGTAGTTACTGTAGTAAAAGCAGGTCATTTCCGTAGTTCCTATGATTTTACTGCAGAAATCACAGTTAAACCGTAGTTACTGTAGTAAACGCAGGTCATTTCCGTAGTTCCTATGATTTTACTGCAGAAATCACAGTTAAACCGTAGTTACTGTAGTAAAAGCAGGTCATTTCCGTAGTTCCTATGATTTTACTGCAGAAATCACAGTTAAACCGTAGTTACTGTAGTAAAAGCAGGTCATTTTTGTAGTTCCTATGATTTTACTGCAAAAATCACAGTTAAACCGTAGTTACTGTAGTAAAAGCAGGTCATTTTTGTAGTTCCTATGATTTTACTGCAAAAATCACACTCAAACCGTAGTTACTGTAGTAAAAACAGGTCATTTCCGTAGTTCCTATGATTTTACTGCAAAAATCACGGTTAAACCGTAGTTACTGTAGTAAAAGCAGGTCATTTCCGTAGTTCCTATGATTTTACTGCAGAAATCACAGTTAAACCGTAGTTACTGTAGTAAACGCAGGTCATTTCCGTAGTTCCTATGATTTTACTGCAGAAATCACAGTTAAACCGTAGTTACTGTAGTAAAAGCAGGTCATTTCCGTAGTTCCTATGATTTTACTGCAGAAATCACAGTTAAACCGTAGTTACTGTAGTAAAAGCAGGTCATTTTTGTAGTTCCTATGATTTTACTGCAAAAATCACAGTTAAACCGTAGTTACTGTAGTAAAAGCAGGTCATTTTTGTAGTTCCTATGATTTTACTGCAAAAATCACACTCAAACCGTAGTTACTGTAGTAAAAACAGGTCATTTCCGTAGTTCCTATGATTTTACTGCAAAAATCACGGTTAAACCGTAGTTACTGTAGTAAAAGCAGGTCATTTCCGTAGTTCCTATGATTTTACTGCAAAAATCACAGTTAAACCGTAGTTACTGTAGTACAAGCAGGTCATTTTTGTAGTTCCTATGATTTTACTGCAAAAATCACAGTTAAACCGTAGTTACTGTAGTAAAGCAGGTCATTTCCGTAGTTCCTATGATTTTACTGCAGAAATCACAGTTAAACCGTAGTTACTGTAGTAAAAGCAGGTCATTTCCGTAGTTCCTATGATTTTACTGCAAAAATCACAGTTAAACCGTAGTTACTGTAGTAAAAGCAGGTCATTTTTGTAGTTCCTATGATTTTACTGCAAAAATCACAGTTAAACCGTAGTTACTGTAGTAAAAGCAGGTCATTTTTGTAGTTCCTATGATTTTACTGCAAAAATCACAGTTAAACCGTAGTTACTGTAGTAAAAGCAGGTCATTTTTGTAGTTCCTATGATTTTACTGCAAAAATCACAGTTAAACCGTAGTTACTGTAGTAAAAGCAGGTCATTTCCGTAGTTCCTATGATTTTACTGCAAAAATCACACTTAAACCGTAGTTACTGTAGTAAAAACAGGTCATTTTTGTAGTTCCTATGATTTTACTACAAAAATCATAAATAAAGTGTGTGTTAACCAGGTTAAACCATAGTAAAATCATTGTTATTTTTGTAGCTACTATAATTTTACTACAAAAACTATGGTTTAGCTATGATTTTGTAGTAAAATCATAAACAAAACAGTAAATCTTGTTTTACTATAGTATGAACTCATTTACACTGTGGGAGAATTAATCAAGCATGATTTAAATTATGTTTCCATGATAAAAATGGCTTTTATTTCAGTGTCCTGAAACATCATTATTAGATTCATCTTATAACAGAAGCATCAGAAGTCTCACATTGGGTTTTCTGTTGCAGTTGTGATGGAATTCTTCAAATGTGTCACGTTTCTGCCATCTAGTGTCTGAGAGCAGGATTACACACTGGTCTTGAGTTTCAATAAGCTGCATTTATGTACTTATTATAAGCATTAGATAATATATTCAACATATTTCTATAAAATATATTTAGAGTAAATTTTGTATTAAATTTAAATATGTACACTATTATTTTTTTCATTAGAAGATTTGTTACATAAGTACGTTTTACACAAAAATACTATTTCAATACCATTTTTATGGCATCCTCATGAATATTAATCCTCCTCATGAATATTAATTAGGTTATGATGAGGACACTTATTAATATTCATGAGTCATGTCATTATTGTCATATCATTTGTTCTATTTGTATGTAAACAAAAAAGCAGTCAGGACGAGGTGGCCGAGTGGTTAAGGCGATGGACTGCTAATCCATTGTGCTCTGCACGCGTGGGTTCGAATCCCATCCTCGTCGACTGGTTTTGAGTGTTAATAGTTACTGTAAAAGACACCAGATAGCAGATGTTCGCTTCGCCGTGAGGGAATGTGTGATCACTGACAGAAAAGCACAGAGGTGATAGATATGTGTGGAAGCCCTTTTCAACAAAAGAAAATAATAATGTGAATTTTATATATATATATATATATATATATATATATATATATATATATATATATATATATATATATATATATATATATATATATATATACACTAATTAGTTAAAACCTCAGTTCTATTGTTTTGATCTTTTCTTCACAAACATGTATTTTTCACCTGCATCCCTTCGGTTAAAACAACTGTGCATTTATGCCCACATCTCAGCCAATATATTTAGAGAAATTTGCTATACATGACATTTCCAAGTTTATCATCACTTCACTGTATGATTACAGCTGTTTCTGCAACCAAAAACTCATCTTTATCTCAATTATAGACACGCTTCGTTAACTATGATCATTTGTTTTGCAGAAGGTAAAAGCCAGTTCATGTGGAAACAAAATGCATCAGTTCACTGAACTCAAACCCGTTCCATTCCCTCTATAATGAAGACGCATTGCAACTTTTGAACAGAAAGAAAACATGTTTATTGAACTTTCCAAAGTAACTTCATGACGTCAGGTTGGGTGTCGACTCCACGTCACAGAAGTTCAGCCGTCCTCAGGTTTAGTCCAGCTGGATTAATAAAGCAAGAGAAGAGAAATGGGTCAGTTTTATAATTAAATCTACTAATGAGTGAAATGCAAATGACTCTAAACACACTTAATGCAGTGATACTTGCCTTGATGAAGCCGATATCTTTAGCGTACTGTCTGAAGCACTGACGGCACATGTTGAGTCCGTATTTACGGATCAGACCGTGTCTGTTTGAGCAAACTCGGCTGGAAAAACAATCACAACAGGTTAGAATGGAAATGCAAGTTAATAATTACTGTGCATTACTTTGACAGATGACAAAATAAAGCCAAAACTGATTAATTATGTACATATACACTATCAATTCCTAATTATTAGAGATGAAACTATATATCAGGCATCGGTCGATAATAGCAAATTTTCACACTATTGCCCGATAGTTTAAAAAGTAAAGAAATTTGTGTAAAGAAAATACTAAGATACCAGTTTGATGTTCAATATCAATAGTAATTATATGAATTAACAGCATTCAGAAATTTAATATTTAATCTTCAGAATTTAGTAAATGTGTTTATTAATTTTAGTAATGTTTGTTCATAACTGATACCAGTTACTCTGAAACAAGTTGATAAAATGGAGAGAATATAGTCTGCATTTGCATTTCTTTCAAAATATAATACTTAATGAAATTATCATTAATTTAGAACCCCCAAACTATCATTATCTGCAGATATTACTCTGAATAATCGTTTAGCGTGGAGAAATTTAGTATCTGTGCATCTTTAATAATTAATTAGCTCCTGGCACAAGCTTTGTATTAGTGGTTTGAAATGCATTAACCCTTGAGCGGTCTTCGTTTGGGAAGCACACTCAGGGTCTCCAGAGACACCAGGCAACAAAATGTAATTTTACTCTGTTTATTAATGTTTTTACTCCACATGTGCAGTTTTTGGAGGATTTATCATATCTTTTAAATTTATATAAATAAAAATATTTTTATACAAAAAACAGCTTTTTATGTAAAATTCCCTTTATAAAAGACCCACATTTCTAACTTTCATTCATGGGGATAACATGGATAATCTGACATGGTTTAGTGTGAGATTTTTGCCCATCTTTTGGAAAATGCAGTTTTAAAAGTAAAAAATGATCACTTTATCCAGCAGATGCTGCAGAGCTCCACTATTTGCTGTTTGACTGACTGAAAGACATCTTTTCACAAGTAGTTTCAGCTGGATTCATGAAATCTCTATTATGACAATAAAAGCTCCTTTTTTGTAATGAAAATAATCAGTTTTTCAATATTGTTACATTATGATGAGATCCCACTTAGAAAATGGACAAAATTCATCCTCAAAAATCAACATTTCTGAAAAACTTTGACAAAAAGTATTTATCGTCATAATTGTGATTTGATAATATTTAGATATGACTCCAGCTGAAAATACTTGTGTAAAGATGTCTTTCAGTCAGTCAAACAGCAAATAGTGGAGCTCTGCAGCATCTGCTGGATAAAGTGATCATTTTTTACTTTTAAAACTGCATTTTCCAAAAGATGGGCAAAAATCTCACACTAAACCATGTCAGATTATCCATGTTATCCCCATGAATGAAAGTTAGAAATGTGGGTCTTTTATAAAGTGAATTTTACATAAAAAGCTGTTTTTGTATAAAAAAAAAAATATTTATATAAATTTAAAAGATATGACAAATATGAAGTAAAAACATTAATAAACAGAGTAAAATTACATTTGTTTTTTAAAAAAATAATTGTTACAAAGTTACATTTTGTTGCCTGGAGACCCCAAAGACCCTGAGTGTGACTTTTTTTCTACACTAACATAAAAACAATATATCGCTCCAATTTTCTTTTTATTTGTAGATCTAGAAAGTGTAAACCACTGTACAAAGTTTCATGTCATTTGGACAAAGAATTTCTTTAAAAAATTTGAGCAGACGTCGTTTGGGGTCTAAAAAGACCCTATAAGGGTTAAGAAAACGATAAAAGAAAATAAATAATATTAAATTACTTTGTTTATATTAATGATCTGCAATCATCTCTGCCGATTAACAGTCAGCTTCAAACTGTAAAGAGATTTTGGGTTAAAATTCACTTATATAATTTAATTTAATGACACGAAAGACAATAGATGTGCTTTATAGTTGTTCTTCAGGCTTAAACTTGTCATATAAATCATCCTTACATCAATAACATCATAAGAAACAAACATTAACGCTATTACTCGTCCTGACTAGTGAAACTATAATCATTGAACAATCGCGGCCGCCATGTTGGTGCATCACATGTGCTCCACATTCATGAAGAAATAACAAACACACGACGGACTGAGCGAGCCGAACCCTCGCGCATTCATAAACCCTTCATATTAAACATGCGACAGAAACAGAACTGACCAGGATCTGGATCCCTGGCCGTATTTTCTAGGATGACTCCAGTAGAGCTGCTGATGGCCCATCTCGTCTCTCTCGATCGGGATGTCGAAAAGGAAGTCGAGTTTGTGCGCAGGCGCAAAAAAGACGCTCTCCTTCTACGGAACGTGGCGCTTCCGGCGTCAACATCTAAAATGGCGACGTTTAGAGGTTGAGAGGCGAAATAGATGTCAAAATATTGCAATAAATGAATAACTCAAAATATTCTGTCATTATTTATGTATGCATGTCATTGAAAATGTAGTTTTTAGGCAGTGTATGTGCATATTGTGCAGTATTCATAAACCAGTTACAGTAAGCTAGTATTTTAAAGGTATAGTTCACACAAAAATTAAAATGTAGTCATCATTTTCTCACTCTTAATTTGTTCCAAACCTGTATGAATTTGTCTTCTGTTGAACACCAAAGAAGATATTTTGAAGAATGTTGGTAGGGAGACTGTTGGTAGGAAAAAAAAATACTATGAAAGTCAATGGGGACCAACTGTTTGGTCACCAACAAGAAGAAAGAAGAGGTTCAGAATGATTTCAGAGAGGTTTTTATGTTGCTGTAGGCTAGGTTAAAATGTTTTTTTTGTTTTTTGTTTATCTTGTTTGAAACAAGGTTCAGACATGATGGACAGTAACAAAACATATGTGTAAACAAAGGTAAATAATATAAAGTATAGAATGTGGAAACTTATATTTGCAAAACTTATATACTTTCCATTGCTTTACTATCATTGACCACTGTTGCATCGCGCTGTTTTTTCAGCATCTCTCGCCATGAGCGCTTAAAGCATTAGTTCACTTTAAAATGAAAGTTACCCCAAGCTTTACTCACCCTCAATTTTTGAAGAATGTTGGTAGGAAAATAAACATACTATGGAAGTCAATGGGGACCAACTGTTTGGTCATCAACATTCTTCAAAATATCTTTTTTAGTGTTCAACAGAAGAAAGAAACTCTTACAGGTTTGGAACAACATTAGGGTAAGTAAATTATGACATTTTTTTCATTTTTTAAACTTTAAAGTAGTAGTATTTTCATCTAAGATGAAACCGTGCTCAAAGAAATCTCCGCCTAGTGGTTGCAATGGCAAACTACACAAAAACCGTCATGCATTCTTAACTATTTAATTGATTTGCTGAAAAAACACACACACTCATTTAATCCTACAGGTAAAATCCCATGCATTGCATGTATTCGGTTGTGAAAATGTGTTATGTGCATGAATTAGACACATTAGTGTAAGTGGAATGAAGTCTAACAATCATTATTATCGCTAAATATGCCTAATATGAGCTTTTGTTGCATGCATTGCGCAACTTTTTCATTGAGAATTGTGAAATGCGAATCGTGGTAAATGTGACATCACGCGCGCGCTGACAGTCGGAGCCCCCCAGAGGTTTGATGAGATTGTGGGAGCCGTTGGTTCCGCACGGAGCCTGAGCAGCATGACACACTTGAATTAAAATGCGCTTTTTATGTGGATATGACAGCCGCCTTACATGCCTACATCTGCGGTGAGGCTTTTATTCTCTTTGCATGTGTGTGTTTCTCATGCATCTGAATGCGGCAGCTCAATATTTTGCTTTAAGAATCGGTATAGCAGCAAGCTAACTAGTGACAGTGCATCACCAAAATACACACATCGGCATGCATATACGTGCATTGATTATCTGCCGTTTGAAATGAGTAATATTAACCAAATATAGGTGTTAGTGAATGCAGTGCAGTGTTTTTGCTTTTATGTTTTTTTCTGGCTCGCGCAGATGCTTGCTTTAGCTCGAGCATGCAGCTGCAATGAATGCATGCATGTGCGCGAGCTGCCGTCATACTTTCTTATTTTTGAACTTTAACCAGTGCATATTTGTGCAGTCGAACTCTTTCACTTTTATGAAGCTCTAGAGTCGCATTGGTCGACAGACAGTCGTGCATATGTGTTGTAAACATGGGCTCCATATTGTGGTGGTTGTGCGCCTGAGCATGGTTGTATTTCCCGCAGGTTTATTAATAGCCGTTTTGGTTATAGAAATACGAATGCATCGATCAGGGCAGTCAGTGATATCTGTAGAAATCAAGGGGTGTTTGTCCTGCTGACTCACTGCCTCAGTTAGGAATTGTCTGGACTTGATTAATTCAACATGTTTCAGATGATCCCATGTTTTGTTTTTCCCGTTGGAGAGTTGAGGTTTTTATGTTGCTGTAGGCTAGGTCACATGGTTTTTGTTGTTTATCTTGTTTGAAACAAGGTTCAGACATTATGGACAGTAACAAAACATATGTGTAAATAATATAAAGTATATAATGTGCAAACTTATATTTGCAAAACATACTTTCCATTGCTTTACTATCATTGACCACTGTTGCATCGCGCTGTTTTTTCAGCATCTCTCGCCATGAGCGCTTAAAGGATTAGTTCACTTTAAAATGAAAATTACCCCAATTTTAATCACCCTCAAGCCATCTCTAGGTGTATATGAATTGCTTCTTTCAGATGAAGACAATCGAAGTTATATTAATAAATATTCTGACGCGTCTAAGCTTTATATTGGCAGTGAACGGGACCAACGAGTGTAAAGCGCAAGAAAGTGCATCCATCCAAAGAAAAACGTACTCCACATGGCTCCGGAGGGTTAATAAAGGCCTTCTGAAGTGAAGTGATGCGTTTGTGTAAGAAAAATATCCATATTTAGCAAGTTATAAAGCAGTGATCGACCAATATTGATTTTTCAGAACCGTGTGTTTAATATGTGCCCGATAACAGATATGCAGAACCGATATTTATTTACTGTTTTACTTCTGTTTTTGACACGATTACACGACCAAACCATTTTATTTATAACAATCACTCCCTCCTTGCATAGAAAACAGAACAAATCTTATTTATATACCAATAAATAGAGGGGTCTGAAAGTGCAAAAAATGAAAAAAGTTCACTGTTACTAAACTTCTTGAAATTTAGTAGTCTTTCATGTTAATTTTAATCTTTATATTACAAAAATAAACTTCATATTACATATATCTATCAGCAGCAACACTAATGTTTAGTCATATCAACTTTGCAGTAGATTTATAAGCTGTTTAATAGGCTAAAGAGTGATGAATAATTCGCTGGATAATGTGAAATAACTGAATAATATTGGAATATAACAAACAAAACATTATATTTTATTGCATTTCTCAACTGGTATGTTATCAGAATTATTAATAATGTTTTTGTCGTTCTAGATTATGAAATATCTTTTGACAAAGCGCTGTTTATCTATGCATTTACACAGAACTATGCTCTTACTGCGATCGCTCGCGGAGATAATAAACAATTAATTTACATACAAAATGCAGACGACTTCATGAGAATAATGATGACAGAGAGAGAATTAAATTCAGCGCTTTTATTTCCAACGTGCTCATTCATGGCTGTATTATTTAATTCATGCAAAGTTACATCTTTATTGGGACAGGACTTGACGGATTATCTTACGTGACTTACTCTTTATTTCTTAGAGACAAGCTGCATAAACTAGCTACATTTCAGGCATTAATGTAACACATCTAATTTGTGCACTGATGGCTGTTGTGTTTAAAGTTTACTAATTACAGCAAAGCAGGTAAGTATACTTGACCTCTGCAAGCCGTTGTCTCGTCTCCCCTCAGATGTGCTGTAATGGCGATCCTGTGCGCAATTCTCAAAACACCCACAAGATGGCGGCGTTTATTGGTAAATCCGATATTACAAAACCGATACCTGATTATGGTAAAATGCTTAAATATCGTTGAAAATATCAGTAAATCGATATATCGGTCGATCTCTATTATAACGTATAATATAGCTTCCGCCAGACCGCCTTCCGTATTCTACTTACTAAGAAAGTGTAATGCCTCTCGCAGTTCAAAAAGCTTACGCCAAGTCCTACGCCTTCCTTATTCAGCTTATGAAAAAAGCTTAACTGACGTAACGTCTGGCGGAAGCTAGTTATTTTACTTTATAACTTGTTAAATATGGATATTTTTCTTACACAAACGCTTCAGAAGGCCGTGTGGAGTACGTTTATGATGGATGGATGCACTTTCTTCAGCTTCATACTCGTTGTTTCCCGTTCACTGCCAATATAAAGCTTAGATGCGTCAGGATATTTATTAATATAACTCCGATTGTGTTCATCAGAAAGAAGAAAGCCATATACACCTAGGATGTGTTGAGGGTGAGTAAAGCTTGGGGTAATTTTTATTTTAAAGTGAACTAATCCTTTAACCATTCAAATTAAAAACTAATTTTAAGACCTCAGTTCCATTCTGTACCTGTGCACAAGATGATAATAATGCTATTTAAACATTGACACAAAGTGCCATGTTACAGAAATCTGTGTATTCTGTGATACAGATGTTTTAATCCGATCGTAGAGTTTATTATTTGAAACTGTTAGAATCGTGTTGCACCTTTTTAGATTTGTGAAATTCTTCTGTATTGGAAACATGATACTTTATATTTTATTGTCTGTACTGCATCTGTGCTGCACTGTCACTGTCGTAATCTTCTAATTAGCAGCTCTTCAGGTTAAATCCGCAGAGACTAGTAATTAGGTCTGGACCCTTGTGAGTTTATACTTTAGTTGCCTAAGAATACAGGGCCACATTTGTTATATTAATACTGTTAATCTCATGTTTCTTAGGGCACTTAGCAGAGAAAGGTTTGATGGACCAGAATGTTGTAGATCAGAGTTTGTTACATTTGAAATACAAACATTTTTGGTATATGTTTTGAGTTTGATCAGCCATTAAGCAGTAAGCGGTGATCTAAGAATAGGCCACATTGAGTGGACTTGACTTTTCAGCAAATAATCCTTCTTTGAAAGTTTAAGGAGAATGGTTTTCTTTGAGCATGTGCAGAGTTGTATTTTTGTGTGTATTTTGTGTAACAATGCATGGCTTTTCAAAGTTAATAAAATCAATTCCATTGTTTACAATGAATATTGTTATTTTTGTAAGGTGAGTTTAGAGATATTAAACTGAATTTCTAAATCGTCATTGGTAGAGTTGTCAAAAGTACCGACTTCGGTACCAATCCGTACTGAAATTTAAAAAATGTGGTGCTTTGAGCGGATTCGTAAACACCTCTGATTGGCCGTTGTGTTGACGCGCTCATCGGATATGTCTGTGATTGGCTACAATGATCAGATGGGAGCATTTAAAAGCACACAGAATTGTTTGCATTTGGAAGAGTTTTGAAAGCGGGAGCGTTTGAAAGCAGGCGTCTATCATTGGACTGGTTCGCTCGGTGAAGAGCGTCATTGATGACTATTTACAACTTTTTTGAAGTGTTGATCATTGTAGCCAATCACAGACATATCAGATGAGCACGTCAATGCAATGGCCAATCAGAGGTGTTTATGAATCCGCTCAAAGCGTCACATTTTTTAAATTTCAGTACTGACTTGGTGCCGAAGTTGGTACTTTTGACAACTCTAGTCATTGGCAAAAAAACAACAACAAAAAAATCAGACCATGCTAATTAAAATCATTCTTTCAATTTCTTTTCCTTTAGGTTATAAAAGGCGACTCATTTGCCTTTAAGAAAATGCCTTATGGGAAACACTATCTTTCAAATACATTCCAAAATTAGAGGACCAAGAATAAGCTGCATTTTCTATGATAACGTTTTGTACCCGATCTGCTGGAGCAGACCTTTTTTGCATTGCCAACCTGCCGCCCTCGTCTCCAGAATCACTTCAACGACCGTCCCGCAGGGCGACTGCCTATCATGAGATTCCGAATTTACAAGCGAAAGGTGGTAATACTGACTCTAGTGGTGGTAATCTGTGGATTCGCCGTCTGGAATAGTGGTAAGACGAAGAAGGCAAGCGGCGTGTTTCCCAAGGAGGTGGAGACGGGGAAGCGGAGCAGCGCCGCTGGTCCAGTACAGGTAACGATACCAGTAACCCGGAAACCTGTCAACGAGACTCTTCCGGAAAAACAGCAAGCAGTTGCCAAGCCTGAAGCAGACAACCAGACTCTGGTGTACAGAGGGATCGTGTTTCAACTCAACTTTGACCAGATCCTCAGAAACGAGGAAAAGTTTCGCAAAGTGCGCCAGAAGGACGACCTTGTCATCGTCGTTCAGGTTCACAACCGTCCCGAATACCTACGGCTTTTGGTGGGCAGCTTGAGAAAAGCGAAAGGAATTGAGAACGTCTTGCTGATATTCAGCCATGATTTCTGGTCTCCGGAAATCAACCAGATAGTCGCGTCCGTCGACTTCTGTTTGGTCCTTCAGATATTCTTCCCCTTTAGCATCCAACTCTATCCTCAAGAGTTCCCCGGGAATGATCCCAGAGATTGCCCTCGAGACATTCCCAAGAAAGATGCCTTAACGTTAGGCTGCATAAACGCAGAGTACCCGGACTCCTTTGGCCACTATCGGGAAGCCAAGTTCTCGCAGACCAAACATCATTGGTGGTGGAAGTTGCACTTTGTGTGGGATCGAGTCCGAGTGTTGAAGGAACACCAAGGACTCTTGTTGCTCATCGAAGAGGACCACTACCTCGCTCCCGACTTTCAGCACCTTCTCAAACTGATGGTGTCCCTAAAGAAAGAACAGTGTCCCGACTGTGATATCTTATCTCTGGGAAGCTACGGACACATCGGCTACTCCAGCAAAGCCAACAAAGTGGAGGTGAAAGCATGGAAGTCCACCGAACACAACATGGGAATGGCGCTGAACAGAGATACATACCAGAAACTCCTCAGATGCACCGATGCCTTCTGCACCTACGACGATTACAACTGGGATTGGTCGTTGCAGTACCTTACCGTGAACTGTTTGCCCACGTTCCTAAAGGTCATGGTGAGCGAGGCACCTCGGATTTTCCATGCCGGCGACTGCGGCATGCACCACAAGAAGTCGGCTTGCATGCCAAGCAGCCAGAAGACAAAGATCGAGAACATTCTCCAGAGCAGCGGGAACCAGTTGTTCCCGAAACAGCTGCTCATCACAAAGAGACTCCCTTCTTCTGGGGCCAAAGGATTGGCTCCACACGTCAAAAACGGAGGTTGGGGAGACATCAGGGACCACGAACTCTGCAAGAGTTACCTTCGATTACAGTGACTTTATATTCTCTCCTTTTTGTTGTTTTTGCATCCTCTAATGAAAGCCTTTATGAGTTCTTTATGGACTACTACTTCTTATTGCCTGTTTTATTGAAATATTCCAAATAAAAAAAAGTATGTGACGTTTGGATTTGGTGGTTATGAGCATCATTGAAGTATTATTACTGAAAAAAAGTGTTATTGTTGTCACTCTTATATCTATTATTAAAGACTAGCATTTTTTGTGCCATTTCAAAGACAACATTTGTATATATGATGATTTTAAAATCTGCAAAAGCATGAACTTTCTTATAATTATGTATATGTGTGTATATATAAATATATACAGACCTGCAGACAGTGTGCTTTGGATCATTAGGGGCTTTCGCATCAGGTAGTTTTAGGAACTCATTTATAGGAACTAGCCACCAGGGCGGTCCCCCGTGAACTACATTTTCTCCTAGAGTCATTTTCCTAGTTGAGTTTGCACCGCCAGTAGGAACTCTGAAGTGACGCAAGCCATAATTTTTTGGGTGCGTTTCCCAAAAAGCATCATTAGCCAACTATGGTCGCATGTTCCCTTGAACTCTACTGGTAACAACAGATCTTGCGACCGTAGTTGGCTTTGGGAAACACCCTCCTGGTTGTTGTGTGGGACTTTTATTTTGATGGCACTAAGAACGCCAGCCTGAGCACACATCGCTCCCATTCCCTTCATTAGTTTACAGTCCGTTTACAAGTCATATTCAATACATTATTAGAACTGTAAAACAAAGAAAGTAAACGGAAAGCATACAAAAAGTATTATAATGTTATAATGTCGCTCGCTGAGCAGATATACATACTCATGTTTCACTTGGTCGCGTTGTATTTCCTCCATAGCGTAAAGGTTGAGAAGTGCCTGGACTTCAGCGTTGGTTCATCTATCGCTGTTTTCCATGTGTGTGGAGTAAATATATAGGCTATAAACTTTTTAAAAATGCCAGTGTTTCGTATGCCTTCCGCCAATCGATGTACACTTACGCCACTACTTCCTGTTGAGCTGGGTTAGATCCTACTCTGAAGTAGGAGCTAATTTAGTTCCCCACAAGGTGTTCCTATAACTAAAATCATTCCCAGTTCCTGCGGTGCGAATACGCCAAAAAGCGTAGGAACTATGAAACCGTTCCTCCGGTGCGAAAGCCCCTATAATTCCACCATCTGTTCAAGATTATGCTGGGCTATTTTTGATATGCAGATGAACTATTTTCTATTTGCTTGAATGTTATGGACTGTTTTCAAGGTGTAAGGTTGTGCTTCATATTGAACATATTCCAGTATTAGAATGGTTTTGAAGCTTTTGCAAGACATTAAAATTGCATTGACTATCTCGCAGTCCTCATTAGCCCCTAATAGATGCTTTGTCCTATTTGCACAAGCTTCCAGATCTCTGGCCTCAATCTTCACAGATCCATCAAAGTGTGAGAAAGTAAAGCCTTCGGAGCTGTTTAGTTGGCTTGTGGTTGTACTAAGGTTTTACGTTTAGTCCATTTGATCTGGGTTATCGTTAACTAAAATTAAAACCATAACCATTTTAATTACTTGAAATAAAATGCAATACAAAATCTGAAACTTATTTTAGTTCAGCTAGTTGTCAAGGCAGCACTTTCATTCAGTTTAAGTACTAAAAAAGTAAAACTTATAAAGACATGTAATATAAAAGTAATATAAATGACAAAAACTCAAAACAAATTTACCAAAGCTTTAAAATTAACTTAAATTAACTAAAATAAAATCTAATTCAAAATATCAACATAGTATCTCAATGATACTAAAATAGCACTGCGTGTGACTAAGATCGGTAATTTTTTTATTTATTTTCAGTGTTTTGCATCCATGACAACCAAAAACTTGAAGCAATAGTTCCCAAAAATCATTTCCTCTTCCTCATTCCAAACATGCATGACTTTCTTTCTTCAGCTTTTTCTTTCTTCAGTAATTGCGAGCTAGTGTTGTTTTGGACCCCGTTGGCTCACTAGTTTCTTCAAAATGTCTTTTTTTGTGTGTGCATTTTAACCTTTAACTTACTGAAATGGTACAACACCCACATATCTCCCTTTGCATGTTTGTTCATTCAATATTTTGACTTCATTTAATAATTTTATGATGCTTTTAGCTACCAATTAGTGTTAATTTAACATATTTTCAGTTCGGAAAATGCAAAAACAGTTTGTAGATTCCTTCTGGTAATGCTTACAGGTCCACTAGAGGTTTTCAAGCACTTTTGTTGAGGGAAATTTCAGCTAGTCAGTTAAAAGTGCAGCATATTAAATGTCACGGATTGGTAAAATGTTGAAAAATTGGCATGTTTTTGTTTCTTCTGGGGGTTTGCTTGCATCCAAAGTTGTGAATTTAACTTGTGCGCAAATTGGAATATGGCATAAAACATTTGCAAATAAAGTTTGCAGAGTTTCCATTCCATGTGTTCCAAGAGAACAAAATCATCACTTCCTGGGAAATTGGTGCAAATGATCTGTAATAAAAATGTAAGATGCGGCAATCAAGCTCTTTTTTTCCTCCATCATAAATGAGTTTGTCTGGAGGAATTAAACAAAATCATTCTGATGATGACAGACTTTGACTCGAGCGTTTCAGAACCACCAAACCAACATCTGAGATGCTGTGATGCGATTGGTCCGCTGGTTAGTCTAGTTATCCAATCACAGCCTCTGCTGAGGGAACGTCTTTGTTGGGCATCAAGGGATTTATTCGGTTTTCATTATAGTTTATGTGCATGTCTTGTAAAAAATGATCCAACTCAGTTGAGCGCATACGTTTTTATGTGCATATTTCTAATTTATATGCATCATGGTGTTTCCATCTAGGGTTTTTTATGTGATATCCCAAAATTTGCATAAAAATAGGTGGATGGAAACTTGGTTGCTTTCTTACCAGAATCCTTTCTGCCTTAACTCAAAGCACATGAAATGCATCCTATTAATCATTAAATGCTTCAGTTAGCAATGGTGACAAAATGCTGTAAACAGAAAACAACTTGTTGAAAGAAACCCCCTGAAAACAGTCAGAAAATGTGTGTATACCAAGTCAGAGATCTTGCACACAGATCTGTTCATAAATACACTGCAAATGCACCACTGCAATTTTTTCAATTACAAATGTTCAGTTGACATTAAATCCTTCAGCATGGTGTGACCTTTCAGAACCATGACAAGACATATTACTCTGGTGCCCTCAAGCGCTCAGTGCGCATCTACTGCTGCCATATCATACTAATGGATATAATAGTTAAATGCCAATTTATATAATCAGGAATAAATTAGAATGTAAGTGACAAGATATAATTATGTGAATGCAAACATCAGTATTGCTATTGCTAGTGATTTTAAACACCATTTGTGCTACAGTAATGAAATGGAAATGTATTTGTAATGGATTTTTCAGCATTTTACCAGAAACAGAACTATGGAAGCTTGTTTCTGCCACAGAATAAAAAATAAAATTGTGTCCTTTTATGTCACAATTCAGATTTTTTTTCCTCAGAACTGCATATTAGGATTGCGAAACTCACAGTTGTGTGAAATAAAGTCAGAATTGCAAGATAAAAACTCGTAATTGCAAGAATTAAAGTCAGATTTGCAAGATACAAACTCGTAATTGCGAGAAATAAAGTAAGAATTGTAAGATAAACTCGTAATTGCAAGAAATAAAGTCAGATTTGCAAGATACAAACTCGCAATTGCGAGAAATAGTCAGAATTGCAAGATAAAAACTTGTAATTGCGAGAAATAGTCAGAATTGCAAGATATAAACTCGTAAATACGAGAAATAGTCAGAATTGCAAGATATAAACTCGCAAATACGAGAAATAGTCAGAATTGCAAGATAAAAACTTGTAATTGCGAGAAAGTCAGAATTGCAAGATATAAACTCGTAAATGCGAGAAATAGTCAGAATTGCAAGATATAAACTCGTAAATACGAGAAATAGTCAGAATTGCAAGATAAAAACTTGTAATTGCGAGAAATAGTCAGAATTGCAAGATATAAACTCACAATTGCGAGAAATAAAGTAAGAATTGTAAGATAAACTCGTAATTGCAAGAAATAAAGTCAGATTTGCAAGATACAAACTCGCAATTGCGAGAAATAGTCAGAATTGCAAGATAAAAACTCGTAAATACGAGAAATAGTCAGAATTGCAAGATAAAAACTCGTAAATACGAGAAATAGTCAGAATTGCTAGATAAAAACTTGTAATTGCGAGAAATAGTCAGAATTGCAAGATATAAACTCGTAAATACGAGAAATAGTCAGAATTGCAAGATAAAAACTCGTAAATGCGAGAAATAGTCAGAATTGCAAGATATAAACTCGTAAATACGAGAAATAGTCAGAATTGCAAGATAAAAACTTGTAATTGCGAGAAATAGTCAGAATTGCAAGATATAAACTCACAATTGCGAGAAATAAAGTAAGAATTGTAAGATAAACTCGTAATTGCAAGAAATAAAGTCAGATTTGCAAGATACAAACTCGCAATTGCGAGAAATAGTCAGAATTGCAAGATAAAAACTCGTAAATACGAGAAATAGTCAGAATTGCAAGATAAAAACTTGTAATTGCGAGAAATAGTCAGAATTGCAAGATATAAACTCGTAAATACGAGAAATAATCAGAATTGCAAGATATAAACTCGTAAATACGAGAAATAGTCAGAATTGCAAGATATAAACTCGTAAATACGAGAAATAGTCAGAATTGCAAGATAAAAACTTGTAATTGCGAGAAATGGTCAGAATTGCAAGATATAAACTCGTAAATACGAGAAATAGTCAGAATTGCAAGATAAAAACTCGTAATTGCGAGAAATAGTCAGAATTGCAAGATAAAAACTCGTAATTGCGAGAAATAGTCAGAATTGCAAGATAAAAACTCGTAATTGCGAGAAATGGTCAGAATTGCAAGATATAAACTCGCAATTGCATGAAAAAGTCAGAACTTGCGATTGAAAGTAACAGTCAGAATCGCAAAACAAACTCGTAATTGCGATAAAGTCAGAATTGCAAGATAAAAGGTCACAATTACCGTTTTTATTTATTTTTTTTTATTCTGTGGCAGAAACAAGCTTCCATAGAGAACTAAATGTTCAAAACATAATTGTCTTGTATTTTAAAATGCATATAAAATGCAAAGTGTCCTGAAAAAACTCCTTGTGCGTGTGCCAAGACCTGCCCTCGAAAGGCCGAACTGTCTCTCTGTGTTAACTTCCCAATTACAAGAGCCCAAGTCTGGAGCAAAAATAGTTTGGCACATCAGATGTGCTGTTCGGAGGGATGAACGTTGTTCGGCACTGGATGCTTTCATTAAAAAAAAAAAATTGAACTCAAAAAGTTGTAGATCTGAATCTTGCAAAGGTTTATCATCACCTTTGAACCCATGATCAAAAAGTGTCTGTTCTAAAATAAAAGTAACGCCGTATACTCGCTTTAAATTAACACCATACTCAAGAAAACATATAGACAACCATCAGATTAAATCAAGAGACAGAAATATGCTTATTTAAGATGATTTTAATTATATATATTTATATATAAATTCCTCTGTATTAGAAATACAACTTTACTATTTTGTGTAATTATTATTTCAATCCACCATAAATCCATAATTTACAATATTTACACATCAACCCGTTTCATTTGAAACAATATTAAAATAAATGTTCAAAAAGATATTTAGTTCTCTTTACACTTTTACAGCATGTCCAGGGAGTCCTTAACGACTCCAAACATTTGTAAAGCCATTTTCTTCTAATTATTTAGTGCAATTTCCTCCTTTCACTCTTTCACAAAAGTATGAGTGCAACATCCAGCGCTGATGGAGGGAAGCGACACGCCGTTACTGAAACGCACCAGCGTGTGTTTGTTCCAACGCTATAATGAGAGTTGCAACACGATCAGTGCAAAACACCTCGGAAAAATCTGAGCTCTGAAATCCAGCGAGGACAGACGGAGAATCATCATAAAGATGGACGGAATGGACTGCAAATTATAGTACTTATAAAAGAAGAGAGACGGAACAAAAGTAATTACTGAAAATACTGAACACAACAGTCTTGATTGCATCTCTCAAAACCTGTTGAGAACATCATATTTCACCCCAAAGGACCATTAGTTTTTGCATTTTTTTTTTTTTTTTTTTTTGCATGACAATTACACACATTTGCCACAATTCTTAGTGTTGAAAAATCATCCTGTCTGGACCCTGACAATATTAAGTTTGCAATTAAAATCAGAATCAAAATACTATTAAGGTCTTACAGTTGTACATCACAATATATTGCAAGACAGTAATGAGTATTTGGGGCTGAAATGTGTTAAACTGTCATAAAATCATTTTGTTTAAGCAAAATATTAGTTATTTCTGTTGACTTTAGGGTGAATTATGAGCTTGACGGGCTTCTTGAGATTCGGGATGAACAGTAAGCACGTGTTTCTCGGCAAACATGACAACATACATGTGACACAGCTGATATGATGCGTCTGAAGGTCACGGCAGCTATACGACCGTCCCGCTGGGAGAGTTGGCTGGGTTTTGGGGAGGCAAAAGGCCCTGAAGAGAGAAAAACAGGATAAATTTCATACATTTGGACACACATCAGTTTACACTGATAAATGACAAGTTTAGAGCTGCTACTTCAATAAATACAACAAAATTTATATTTTTATTCAGCAAGGATGCATTAAATTAACATTTATAATGTACTTTCTATTCATCAAAAAATCCTGAAAAATAAAATGTTTCACAGTTTCCACACAAATATGACTGTTTTCAACATTGATAATAATCATAAATGTTTCTTGAGCAGCAAATCATCATATCAGAATGATTTCTGAAGGATCATGTGACACTGAAGACTGGAGTAATGATGCTGAAAATTCAGCTTTGATCACAGGAATAAATTACACTTTACTATATATTCACATAGAAAACAGATATTTTAAATTGTAAAAATATTTCACAATTTTCACTGTATTTTTGATCAAATAAATGCAGACTTGGTGAGCAAAAAATCAAAGCATTTGCATTCATTCAATGTAAAAAATTATTTTTCAAAGTTGTAAATATGAGAAAGATTGAGTATCTTACAAGAAAATACTATTTCTACTTCAAAATTTCAGGTTTAATTCAATGTTACTTGCCATTTCTTTTTAATTAATTGTGAAATTTACTAACAATTTCTGAGTGAAAATTGTTTTTTGTTTCTTTTTTCAGTGTAATAAAGGTAAAAAAAAATCCTTAAGTCAGAAAAAACTGGAAAACTTCATTTCTGTCAGAACTAACTACTGCACAGACTGCAGCACATGAAAATCTTTGGGTTGGTTGGTTAATTGTTTAAACATCGTGCCAGCTTCCTTGGCTATTTTCATGGTGAGAAACAAGTTTGACTCTGTCAAAAATGTCTTCTAAAGTGTTTGCCGAGTAATTTAATTTCCTAATAGAACTTAAACCATAACAATTTAAAGGGATAGTTCACCCAAAATTGAAAACTGTCATCTTATACTCATTAAAGATTGCAATCTCGATTCAAACACCCACCTGATCAGATGATCACAGAAGTACTGTGATTAAAGTTTATAGTTCGGATATAAACACTGATGTGATGAAAATAGAGCAAATCACCTTTTGAAAGCAATTTGATGCTTCAAATACAGATTGTATCATTACATCATTACACCAGTAGGTGGAGACAAGTGACTGTTAAAAATGTATTTGTCATTGAATCATTCATTATTTTGAAGAGATTTGTTCAAAAATGCAGATTCATCCAATAATGAAACTAGTGAAGTGTTCACGAGTGAGTCATTGAATCATTCACTCAGACATCAGTTCAAATTAATTAAATATATATTTATTTATATATTTATTTTTGCCTTTATTATGATAGGACAGTGATTAGACAGGAAGTGAAGTGGGAGAGAGAGAAGGGGACGGGCTCGGGAAAGGACCGCAAGCCGGGACTCGAACTCGGGTCGCCCGAAGCTCATTGGCGAGCTGCCCATGATGCCATCGGTGCCGACAAATTAAATATATATATATATATTTTTTAAATAGACAGCAGCAGATAACATTTAATCAGAACCTCCAGTAAACTGCATGTTATTTTGTTCAGCTGTCTGTTCAGCATCATAAAATCGTAAGAACTTGTGTCCGATTCTGGAATGTACGATTCGGCGAAACGCTTTGGCAGTCGGCCATTCACAACACACTAAAATATCCTCTAATTATCTTCATTGACAAAAACACAGAAATATAATTTGTCACCTAAACTTAAAGGGATAGTTCACCCAAAAAGGATAATTATCCCATGATTTACTCGTCCTAGGTGTATATGACTATCTCATGAGTTATATTTAAATATATCCTGCTCTTCCAAGCTTTATAATGGGAGTGAATTGGGGGCGAAATTTTCGAGCCCAAAAAAGTATGGAGTCAAATTAATGCCTTAAAGTTTTGCACAAAAATAAAGTTTTGCAAAACACAAAAAAGAATTGAGCAATAAAAAAATGTTTTGCAAACAAAAATAAAGAATTGCAAAGGAAAAATAAAGTATTGAGCGGAAAAAAATAAGTTTTGCAAACAAAAATAATAAATTGCAAAATAAAATAAAGTAGTGCAAAAATAAAAATATAATCAATTACAAAAATCAATGACAGCTGTAATGCTATTTTATCTTTGCCACATATTTTTCATGCTCAAACCTACTAAATCATTTGCAACGCTCATTTTATTCTGCGTTTCAGTCAAGCGTGCGCTCACAATACCGGTTTTCCTTTGCGCTGCACTTTTCTGTGCGGATCTCTTTATGGCACTGGTTTGACGTGGGGGTGGAGTCAAGAAACGGGGGCCGCGAAATGCATTGGAGGGGAACGTAATCGATATCGGTTCGTAAAAATCGATTACTCAAAATATTTTTACTCACCACTTTTCCAGGCCGTGCCCATGTGCAAATGAAACCCTCCTGGCAGGCTGTAACCAGACAGTCCTCGAGGAAGATCAACACGGTGAGTCTCTCGTGGGCGATTTTCTTACAGACCAGCGGCTCCAGCAGAGGGATTTCCTCCATGCGCGGACACAGCGTCGTTCCCAGCGCTTTAGCGGTGTCCGTTTTGCCGGCGCG
Organism: Megalobrama amblycephala; assembly: GCF_018812025.1. Lineage (NCBI taxonomy): Eukaryota > Metazoa > Chordata > Actinopteri > Cypriniformes > Xenocyprididae > Megalobrama > Megalobrama amblycephala. The sequence continues at coordinate 38,289,010 of NC_063054.1, read as the reverse complement.
CGAGCCGATGATCTGGTTGAGCTTCTCGCTGCTCTTGTTGCTGATGTAGCTTATGCTGTGATTGCGTTTGTGGTCCTTTTCCTGATGCCGTTCCTTGCGCGTTTCGTGTAGAGCCAACGTGGCGAATTTGCCGACGCCCGCGGCGATCACACCGTCTACGATGCTGGCGGGTTTGTGGATGTTCGGGCTGCTGCCCGAGGAGTGCGGCAAACTGTTTGAGCGCGGTAAAGGCGAGTTCGACGGGGTTACGCTGCTGTTGCCGTTAGTTTCCCAACTCATGACATTCGTGTGAGTCCTAGTTCTGGGTAAGGGGAACAGAATGTCTTCTGTAAGGTCCCACAAGCATAATTGGGTGTCCTGACCGACCGAGCCGAAGCGATAAGTCACACTGAGGCTTCGCCCGTCGGTAGAGTTTCGTTTGGATTGGCCGCTGTTCGTCCGTTCTCGGGTTCCGTTGAATTGCTGAAAGTCTTCGTCGCTCCCGCTGAACTCCGCTGGCGCTTCGCAGTCCTGAACGCTGGTGATGCAATGATCGAACGCCACCACGCTCACCCACGACTTGTGCCCGCGGCCGCGCGCGATGACCCTAGAGTCCGAAACGGACCACACCGTCACGAGGTCGTCTTCCCCGCCGGTCACGATGTAGCGTCCGTCGGGGCTCCAGCACACGCACAGCAGTCCGCCGAAGTAGCTCTTCATGGTGCCCTGGAGTTCTGCCGTGTCGAAGCAAAACACCCGGAGGAAGCCGTCCTGACCGGCGCAGGCCAGAAACTTCCCGTCCGGCGAGAAGGCGAACTCGTTGACCGCGCCCTCGCCAACCGTCCAGCGGAGGAGAGGATTGCGGGCCGTTTTGCTCTTGCCGGTGTGTACGGTGTAGTTGTCGCCTTGCTTGAGGAGCTGGTAATGCGGCGCTGTCGTTCCACACGTGTGCTCCACGTTATACAGGTACAAACACCCACTGGCGTGAGCCACCAAGAACAGGCTCTCTGAACCCGGGACCCACTTTAAACACGTCACCGGAGACTTGTCAATGAGTCTCTGTTAGAGCGGAGAAAGACAGACAGAATCACAAAAATGTAACAAAAATGGTGCTAAAACAGGTATCATTTTCTTATTGTAAAATATAATTTATTGATACATTTTTATTAGTTTTATTTTTTTTTAAATAACATATAATTTGAAAAATAGCATTTTTAACAAAAGCCTTAAATCACTTTTTTTTTTTTTTTACTGTAATGTGTTATTGTAGAATATACAAAAATAATGTAAAAAATTATTTCTTAATGTAAAAATATCATTTATTCATATACATTTTTTATAAATAAATTTATAATTTTTTATAATAAATTTAAATATTACATACATACATACATACATATAATTTTAATTTTTAAATAATACTTTTTAAATAATTTTAAATAATTACTTTTAATTCAAATAAAATGTATTTATTAATTTTATTCAATTTTTCTAAATTAAAATTATTTTTATTTATTACAAAAGACTATAATCTGTAGCATCTCTAATTAACTTTCTTATTGTAAAATATATTTTATTTATCTTTTAAAATATTATTTATTTATTATATTTAATTTTTATAAATTAAAAAGTAATTATTACAAAGACAATATGTAGCATATATATATTGTATTAAAATAATGTAACTTTTTACATTAAAATAAAATTTATTTATTAATTTTATAATATTTTTCTAAATTAAAAATATTTTTATTTATTACAAAAGACTACAATATAAAGCATCTCTAACATAAAAGGCTTAAATCACATAATTTTGTGAGTTCTCGAGGAAAATATGTATTTTAATGGTATTAAAACGATTTAACTTTCTTAATGTAAAATATATTATTTATTTATTGTATTTAATTTTTATAAATTAAAAATAATTTAATTATTACAAAGACAACAATACGTAGCATATATATGGTATTAAAATAACTTTTTAAATTAAAATAAAATGTATTTATTAAATTTATTTACTTTTCTAAATTAAAAAATATTTTTATTTATTACAAAGACTATAATATGTAGCATCTCTAACATAAAAGGCTTAAATCACATAATTTTGTGAGTTCTCGAGGAACATGTATATATTTTAATGGTATTAAAATGATTTTACTTTCTTATTGTAAAATATAATTTATTTATTCATTTTAGTAATTTTTTAAAAATTAACTTAACCCTAACATAAAAGCTTTTTTTCAGATCACTGACTTCACAACTATCTTAAATATGTGTTATTGCAAAAAAAAAGTAAATTATTGTTTATTTATTTATTTTTTAAAAATGTATTTAATTTTATTACAAAGACAATAAAATTTAACATTAACATTTAATGTAATTTTTTGGAGAGATACCCAACAATTACACCTAGTCCAGCTGACTGACTTCACAACGAGGTTAAATCTGCTTTGGGTTAATCATAAACAAAGAAGTTGCTATAATGGACTTCAGGACTCACATCTTCATTAAAAAGTTTGCTGGTTTCCTTTTTGATGGGGTCAATGAGCTGTACTTGCCCTGCAGAAAAGCCCACCAACAGTGAGACGCTCTCCGCCGTGGCCGTCAGGGTGTTGGAGTCGTGACACGTGGGAAGCGTTCCTTTATAGATCCGCTTGTCTATGGGTTTGCTCATGTCAGCGGCCTGTTGAAATCCAAAATAAGCAATTTAGCATCTTAATGTGCATGATCATAAAGAGAGCATCATCTGCAATTAAAGACCTCAGTCTGGTTCACCAATAAATGCACACGTGTATATGAATATTGTTATCAGTAGCGGCACGTTTGAATCGCATTACTTAAAACATGATGCTGTTTGTACATGTTCATTAAGATTCAGCACCTTACACTAAAACACTAAACTTATATCACTCAGGAGGACCCTTTGCAACGTCATGCAACAGGTTACACACCCCAAACCTCATGCATACGCTAAGATCTGCCCAAAATGACAGGATGCACAAGTGCACCAACTAAAAAAAAATACACTAAGCCTTTTCAACATAATGCGAATGGCTACCCAACCCTAAACCTCATGCATGACTGCGCAAAAATCAGTGAAAATACATTATATTCTAGGATGCATGTGCATATAAACTGTACTTCAAACAGTAAATAATGCAACCCAAACCTCATGCATAACCCCATACCTGCACTAAAGCAGTACACTTTGTGATGCATTTACATAAATTATTTGTAAATGATGCTGTAAACATTAATAATTTAATTATATCACTCTGGACCCTTTGCAACATCATGCAACAGGTTACACACACCTCAAGCATCATGCATAAGCCAAGATCTGCCAGAAATTACAGAATGCATAGAATATTTTGGGTTGCATTTACACGTCAATCATATTATACACACAAATATACACTCAACAGCCTTTTCAACATAACTTACCCACCCAAAACCTCATGCATAACTCTGGATCTTCCCAAAAATAACTCAGTATACATTATATTCTAGGATGCATTAGCATATAAACAGTGTTTGCATAAAGTTACCACCACATAATGCCCTATACATTATGTATAACCCTAGATCAGTGTATGAATGGGTATTTTTTTGGATTTGCAATCATTTGGATTATGCATAACTTTAGATCTGATCCAAAACAATGACTACAAACTATGTTCTGGATTGCACTGGTATTATTGTAATGCCATTATTACAGTATAATGCAACAGGTTTCCCACATTAATCGCATGCATATCCCTTTATATGCTCAAAATCAGTGAAAGCACAGTGTGTATTTACATGCAACTTGAGTTGTAAACATTATTTACACACAGTGCACAATCAAACCCAACGCACACTGATGATCGCGCATGCACGCGTCAGTTTTAGTGGCATAAACTCGTGTGAAGCTGATGTAACAGTCCGAGCAGCTGTCATGCCGTTACCTTCCTGACGCCTTTATAAATGTAAAAGTAAAGCTCCCGGCCCACATTGAAACAGATTCTCTCGCCGTTACCGGACTGGTCGTTCACGTTCACGAAGGAGACTTTGACCGGGTTCGAGCCCTGTGAATTGAACGGCACCCGGTTCGGGCGGCTGTACTCGGAGTTCGGCAGGAGTTTATAGACGCCCTCCCGTGTGGTGAATTGAGTTTTAATTTCGTTCGCCTCCTTCCCACCTCCCTCCGCCGCCATCTTCAACATTAGTATTCATTCCGCTGAGTGCACGAGCATGCGCGCGCCCCTTCCTCCGCGAGACTGTGAGTTGCGCGTTCACGCAAGTTAGGCAAAATCGAGCCGAGGTTGTTTGTTTGTCAAACTGATTTTTCGCGACTATTTCAGTTGTATACTTCCACTGAAGAAAATATGAAATATACAGTTGTTCTCAAACATGATCTTATATACGAATGGGTTGTTTTAGCCCAGCGAATGGGTTGTTTTAGCCCAGTGACTGGGATGTTTTAACCCAGCGAATGGGTTGTTTTAGCCCAGCGACTGGGATGTTTTAGCCCAGCGAATGGGTTGTTTTAACCCAGCGAATGAGTTGTTTTAACCCAGCGAATGGGTTGTTTTAGCCCAGCGACTGGGATGTTTTAACCCAGAGAATGGGTTGTTTTAGCCCAGCGACTGGGATGTTTTAACCCAGCAAATGGGTTGTTTTAACCCAGCAAATGGGTTGTTTTAGCCCAGCGACTGGGATGTTTTAGCCCAGCGAATGGGTTGTTTTAACCCAGCGAATGAGTTGTTTTAACCCAGCGGTTGGGTTGTTTTAGCCCAGCAACTGGGTTGTTTTAACCCAGTGAATGGGTTGTTTTAGCCCAGCGCTTGGATTGTTTTAACCCAGCGTTTGGGTTGTTTTAGCCCAGCGACTGGGTTGTTTTAGCCCAGCAACTGGGATGTTTTAGCCCAGCGAATGGGTTGTTTTAACCCAGCGGTTGGGTTGTTTTAGCCCAGCGACTGGGATGTTTTAGCCCAGCGATTGGGTTGTTTTAACCCAGCAAATGCGTTGTTTTAGCCCAGCAAATGCGTTGTTTTAGCCCAGCGAATGAGTTGTTTTAACCCAGCGAATGAGTTGTTTTAACCCAGCGACTGGGTTGTTTTAGCCCAGCGGTTGGGTTGTTTTAGCCCAGCAACTGGGTTGTTTTAACCCAGCGAATGAGTTGTTTTAGCCCAGCGGTTGGGTTGTTTTAGCCCAGCGAATGGGTTGTTTTAACCCAGCGACTGGGTTGTTTTAGCCCAGCGATTGGGTTGTTTTAACCCAGCAAATGTGTTGTTTTAGCCCAGATTGTTTTTTTTTTTAACCCAGCGGTTGGGTTGTTTTAGCCCAGCGACTGGGATGTTTTAGCCCAGCGATTGGGTTGTTTTAACCCAGCAAATGTGTTGTTTTAGCCCAGATTGTTTTTTTTTTGAACCCAGCGGTTGGGTTGTTTTAGCCCAGCAACTGGGTTGTTTTAGCCCAGCGAATGAGTTGTTTTAACCCAGCGACTGGGTTGTTTTAGCCCAGCGGTTGGGTTGTTTTAGCCCAGCAACTGGGTTGTTTTAACCCAGCGAATGAGTTGTTTTAGCCCAGCGGTTGGGTTGTTTTAGCCCAGCGAATGGGTTGTTTTAACCCAGCGACTGGGTTGTTTTAGCCCAGCGATTGGGTTGTTTTAACCCAGCAAATGTGTTGTTTTAGCCCAGATTGTTTTTTTTTGAACCCAGCGGTTGGGTTGTTTTAGCCCAGCAACTGGGTTGTTTTAGCCCAGCAAATGAGTTGTTTTAACCCAGCGACTGGGTTGTTTTAGCCCAGCGGTTGGGTTGTTTTAGCCCAGCAACTGGGTTGTTTTAACCCAGCGAATGAGTTGTTTTAGCCCAGCGGTTGGGTTGTTTTAGCCCAGCGAATGGGTTGTTTTAACCCAGCGACTGGGTTGTTTTAGCCCAGCGATTGGGTTGTTTTAACCCAGCAAATGTGTTGTTTTAGCCCAGATTGTTTTGTTTTTTTGAACCCAGTGGTTGGGTTAAATGTTTGCCTAACCTGCTGGGTAGTTTTAACTCAACTATTGTTTGGTCATTACTTCAAATCATAAATAAGTAATAAATAGATAAAATTCCAGCGGTCAGTTACTATTCTTATCTGTGACTGTGATTATGTGATATTTTTACTAAGTAGGACTTTTTTTAAACGTGTATGAACATGTTTCAGTGACATATTCCTCTTCGTTTCTGAGTTTATCTTGTAAACGTGATCTTAAAAAATGTCTAATGCATAAAGCTAAGCAGCTTTATAGACTACAGTTAAAGAGCTTTTTATTGCACAAAAGATAAATATGTACATGAACAGAAAAAAAAAAAGAAATACTAGCAGAATAAACAGATTTAAACACATAAATAGGTTAGAAGAAAAGCACAGTATTAAAGTTAAATCACACACACTCATAAGGCATCAAAAGGTTGATGCTTTTATTATTGTGTATATATATCTGAGCAATGAAATTGGAAAGGTTGAATTATAGTGGAAAACACAATGAATGGAGATGAACATCATGTAGCATAGTTAATATTCATGAAGGTTTTTGTGCGTCGAGACGCTGAGAGAAAGTGAATGATTAAAGCAAAATAAAAGATGTGACTGTATAGTAGCCTATATTGTCGGTCACTTTTAAACAGATCAAACGCCCACTAGTTATTACAAGTTTTAATATAGCCCATTTAATATCAGACTGAACCTCAAATATAATCCAGGATGGAAATTTTGGTGTCTGTACTACATGTGCTTCTGGAAATGCCTCGTGTTATGTAAGAGAATGTGCTGGAAAACAGTATAGTGCCATCCTCTGGTCAGGAAACTGCTTTAACTAGAAAGCCTCGAGTGTCCCATACTTTAATATAGGCTGTAATGTAATATAGTTAATGTAAATATAACTTGTGGTGTTTTCCGATCAATGTTGCAACATGGTGCATTAATATAAAATGCATGATCACGGGTATCAATTTATCAGCATATTACACCCTGAGAACATGTGTTTTGTGTCATCACAGGTGGCCAAAGTAACAAAAGGCATCGCAAAAAAGTGTCGCCCATGCACCTCTAAACTGCTAAATGTGGGCAATTATGCATTAACATCATGAAACTGCTTTGAAGCTAATGTGAAAAGTGCTGAACACATAAATTGACTTGAATTGACAAACCTCCTTAAATGCATCTTTTTTCAAGACTTTGAATAAAGCACTAAAGTGGCCCTTAAATATAGTTGTTCACATGTCACACTTTAAAATGTCTAAATGTCATTGAGACATTTTATAAAAGCAAGTGGCAAGAGATTTTTGTTCCTGATCAAAAGTGACCGGCCTACAATACGAGAGTAAAGGTGGAAAATATATATAATGTGTACATGTTTTGGGCTGAATGTAATAAGTGGTTGTGCTTATGAACCATATTTCTTGTTTTCCTCCTATTGTGTTGCAGGTCAATTTGACCCACATTTAATTTTAGACATCTTGAAACTGCTGGTTAAGCTGTTTATTTTTGTCTTGAAATGTTGTGACTTTTTCTCATTTAGGGTCATGCAAAGTTTTGAGAAAGGTTGGTTGCTATAATTGTGTTAGGGGTCGAAATGACAATTAGTTTCCATGCAATTCGACAAAGACTAATATATGAAATGCATGAAAACTTTGAAATGTAAGACTGATTTAAGATTCGAAATTAAAAGCTCGTCTTCTTCGTCTTCAGTCATCTTCATCCAAGTTTCACTGTCAAAAGGCTGTTTTGTGTTTTTACAAGTTTTCCGTAGTGTTTATTTTTTGGCGAATTGCATGGAAACCAATTAACCCCTAATCTATTTTTTAACACAATAGGAGTTGGTAATTTCTCACATTTCAGAGGTTTTATGTTTTTACATGACTAGTGTTTTTCGTAGTGATGATTGCATTGAAAACAAATCAAATTGACCCCTAACACAAGTTTTTTGCATGGGAACCAATTTGTCCCGCAACACAAACGACGTGCCAATATTTACAACCCGACAGGTCTGCAAGTTCCACTAGATCACAGAACTTTATCTCCTGACTTTATTGTGAATTCAAAGCCCTGTGATATTTTTCACTGACGCAGCCAATGAGCTTTCGAGAAGTCACTGATGGACACATGTGGCATCCGGAACGTTCTCGCCTTGATTGACAGACACCTCTTGTGACTCCCTGCCCCAAAAAGGACAAAAGGGGTCTGCGGTGGAGGACGCCCCCCCCCCTCGCCTTACTTTAGCACTCCTGAGTGTAGTGGGCATTCCTTCTGGAACTTTCTCAATGGGGGTTTCGAGAAACTTTGCTCACAAGTATATAAAGACTGATGAAGGCCTGCTGCTCGGCAGATAAAGCGAACGCAGCGACGAGAAGTCAACGAGAGCACAGCTCAACAAACTCAAACCAAACTCAAGTGGAGTAGATCTCCATACGCCAGAGCGCTTGAAAGACCTTTTGCACAGACGTTTTATACCGAAGACAATTATCAAGGTAAGAGGATTGAATACTGAGTTAGAATTTTAAAACATGAAGTCATTAGAATGGTCAATATTTATTTTTGAATTTTCTCAGTTTTACAATTTAACCTGTTAACTGTCAGTACATTTTATGAGCACAGACCTGAAAATGACATTTCCAGTTAAATCGTAAATGCTTTTAGAGCACATACTTAAGTTTGGCCTCTTGAAAGCAGATGATTGTAGAAGTGAAAAAGTTATTAACATGTTTCAGAATTAATGCCAAAAATATGTAAGCCAATTCAATGGGTTGCATATAGAAGCCAAGAGCACGTGTCTGCAAGCACGCCGACTCTAGGGAAAAGACAAGCCTAATGACAGTTGTGGCTTTTCAACCTGAGTAACCCAAAACAACACTATCCTAAAAATGAGAATAGGTCAAATTGCATTAGTAAAACCCTCCATAATGGGGTGAAAAGGATAGTATGGGTTGCACAATTACAGCATTAGCCTGCTGGTGGGACATGTGACACTCCTCCCCCACTTTTGAAATTCGTAAAGTGACAGGTGCTGAACATGTGCTGTTGATTTTACAGCTATAGAAGGGTTATATCAGCTGTTGCTTCATCATCATTAATTCAAAGTTTAAAGGTTCTTGGGCAAAGAGCTAGAATAGCAAATAAAAAAAGTACTAAAATTTATCATTTAATATATAACTTTTTAATTTTGAATAATCTGCATTTTTAATTCAAAGGATTTTTAATGATTTAAGACGTAAAGTTATGAAAGCATTTAAAATGATTAGTGTAAAAAAGAATATCAGATATAATTATTAAAAAAATATATTTTTAATTATATTTATTTTTATTTATCTAAAAAAAAAAAGTGCCTAGCAACAAATCTAGCTACTTTTTGGACTGCTGGTTAACATGTAGTCAGTCATTATAACATACTTTCAGAAAATTGTTTAATTTGACTATATATTATATATGACCCTGGACCACAAAACCAGTCAGTTTTTTGAAATTGAGATTTATACATCATCTGGTTTGTTAGGATAGGACAATATTTGGCCGAGATACAACTATTTGAAAATCTGGAATCTGAGGGTGCAAAAAAATCTAATCACCTTTCAAATGAAGTCCTTAGAAATGCATATGGACTCACAAAAATACATATTTGATATATTTACAATAGGAAATTTACAAAATATCTTCATGATATCCTAAAGATTTTTGGCATAAAAGAAAAATCGATAATTTTGACCCATACAATGTTTTGTTGGCTATTGCTACAGCTATACCTGTGCGACTTATGACTGGTTTTGTGGTCCATATTATATTAAAATATAGTATGTGAAATCGGTTTGGAAAAGAAAACAGATGTAAAGTGCCGACAATCGGTGCATCTAGCTGTATTTATCAACTTTTCAAGCACGCTTTTTTAGCTACTTCCCATTGAAAATAGTTGTAAAATGCTGAAAAAAACAGGTGTCATTCCAAAATTTATATTTAGGACAGGAAAAAAACAACATTCAAACTATATTCTACACAGTAAAATCCCAAGAGTTAAATCAACTCTGCTCAGAGTACATATATTCCCTCTCTAAATAGTGTTAAAGTAACACTGAAGCAGAGTTAAAGTTAATGAGATAATTAAGCAATTAATAAGGCTGTGACTGAAGTTAGTTGTAGTTATTCTGCTTGTTAACAGCAGGCGTTCATCACTAATGCACAATCATCACTTAATTGCTTAATTATCTCATTAACTTTAACTCTGCTTTAGTGTTATTTTAACACTATTTAGACAGGGACCATATGTACTCTGAGCAGAGTTGATTTGACTCTGGAGATTTTTGTTGTGCATTCGCATTTGGTTTAGGTATATTCCAACTTTAAATTTCAGAACCCTCGTTTATCTGTTTCCATCTTTATTTTCTGTAGATGCCTGAGAAAGCCGCACAGCCCGTGATGGAGGAGGACGTTGAGACCTTTGCCTTTCAGGCTGAGATTGCTCAGCTGATGTCTCTGATCATCAACACCTTCTATTCCAACAAAGAGATCTTCCTCAGAGAGCTCATCTCCAACTCTTCAGATGTAAGTAATTTCTCAGTTTATGCACTAGTACAAACTTCACAATACCCAAAGGCTAAACAATATGTGTCCATCTATAAACACAGGCACTGGACAAGATCAGATACGAGAGCTTGACAGACCCAAGCAAACTTGATTCATGCAAGGACCTGAAGATTGAACTCATCCCTGATCAGAAAGAGCGCACACTCACAATCATTGATACCGGCATTGGCATGACCAAAGCTGATCTCATCAATAACCTGGGCACCATTGCAAAATCCGGTACAAAGGCCTTCATGGAGGCCCTGCAGGCCGGAGCGGACATTTCAATGATTGGTCAGTTTGGTGTGGGTTTCTATTCTGCCTACCTGGTGGCCGAGAAAGTCACAGTCATCACCAAACACAACGATGATGAGCAGTACATCTGGGAGTCTGCCGCTGGTGGTTCCTTCACAGTTAAACCTGACTCTGGTATGAGCTCTCAAACATTTTTGATACAGATCAAATGGATCTTTACTCAAAGAGTACTAAATAACTAATCATGCTTGGCAACTTTAGGTCAATCCCTTGGACGTGGCACCAAAGTCATTCTCCACCTTAAAGAGGATCAGTCTGAATATGTTGAGGAGAAGCGCATCAAGGAAGTGGTGAAGAAGCACTCTCAGTTCATCGGTTACCCTATCACGCTCTTTGTAAGTTCCTCAACTTGGTACCTTGGTACCTGGACTGCAAACTTTCCAATGCTTCCAGTGCACACATTATAAAACATAAAAATATCTTGCAGATTGAGAAACAGAGGGAGAAGGAGGTTGACCTTGAAGAGGGAGAAAAGGAGGAGGAGGTGGTGCCTGCTGAAGATGACAAAGACAAACCCAAGATTGAGGACTTGGGGGCTGATGAGGATGAAGACTCCAAAGATGGGCAGAACAAGAGGAAGAAGAAGGTCAAGGAAAAATACATTGATGCTCAGGAACTGAACAAGACCAAACCTCTGTGGACCCGTAACCCTGATGACATCACCAATGAGGAGTATGGCGAGTTCTACAAAAGTTTAAGCAACGACTGGGAGGACCACTTGGCTGTCAAGGTTGGTAGTAATATTGACTCAGAAATGTAACATAAAAATGGATGCACTATTCCATTGAGAAGACCACTAATCTTCTTTTTGTTGCAGCACTTCTCGGTTGAGGGCCAGCTGGAGTTCCGCGCTCTGCTGTTTATACCCAGAAGAGCCTCTTTTGACCTTTTCGAGAACAAGAAAAAGAGAAACAACATCAAGTTGTACGTGCGCAGGGTCTTTATCATGGACAACTGCGAGGAGCTCATTCCAGAATACCTCAGTAAGTGTCTCGAGAGTTCATAATGAATGATTCCTAGACATTGGATACTGATATGACCCAAGAGTTCAACTGTTAACGAGTTAAATGTTCCTCCCAGACTTCATTAAGGGTGTTGTGGACTCTGAGGATCTGCCACTGAACATCTCCAGAGAGATGCTTCAACAAAGCAAGATCCTGAAAGTGATCCGCAAGAACCTGGTCAAGAAGTGTCTGGAGCTCTTTACTGAACTCGCTGAGGACAAAGACAACTACAAGAAGCTTTATGAGCAGTTTTCCAAGAACATCAAGGTATGTGTGCTTTTTGAGTAACTCATAGACGGTGTATGAAAATAGCCAAGCTAAAATGTCCTTTTCTATTCTAGCTTGGCATCCACGAGGACTCCCAGAACCGCAAAAAACTCTCTGAGCTGCTTCGCTACTACACATCTGCATCTGGAGATGAGATGATTTCCCTCAAGGACTATGTGTCTCGCATGAAGGACACCCAGAAGCACATCTACTACATCACTGGTTAGTAGTTGTTTAATGAATTTAAACTTTATTTTAACCCAAAGATGCCACTATCTTACAATATATCTTACTCTCCAAAGGTGAGACCAAAGATCAGGTGGCCAATTCGGCCTTTGTGGAGCGCCTGCGCAAAGCCGGTCTGGAGGTGATCTACATGATCGAGCCCATCGATGAGTACTGTGTACAGCAGCTGAAGGAATATGATGGCAAAAATCTTGTATCGGTGACCAAAGAGGGTCTGGAGCTTCCCGAGGATGAGGATGAGAAGAAGAAGCAGGAAGAGTTGAAGGCCAAATATGAGAACTTATGCAAGATCATGAAAGACATTCTTGACAAAAAGATTGAGAAGGTATAAGCTGTTAGCATACAAGATTAAGATTTTGAAGTGCATACTCTACAGAACCATTAAACGATAATGAATATTTGGATTTGCATCTAAACAGGTCACCGTCTCAAACCGTCTGGTGGCTTCACCTTGCTGCATCGTCACAAGCACATACGGCTGGACGGCCAACATGGAGAGGATCATGAAGTCTCAGGCCTTGAGAGACAACTCCACCATGGGCTACATGACGGCTAAAAAGCACCTTGAAATCAACCCAGTCCATCCCATCGTTGAGACCCTCCGAGATAAAGCAGAAGCCGACAAGAACGACAAGGCAGTGAAAGACTTGGTCATCCTGCTGTTCGAAACTGCCCTGCTCTCCTCTGGATTCACCCTGGAAGACCCACAAACACATGCCAACCGCATCTACAGGATGATCAAACTTGGTCTTGGTAAGTTTGATGTTTATTAGCACTATATTGTACCTTGCTCTTTAGTCATAGGCAATGCCCATCAAAAAGCCACTCACTCACTCTTAAAAATTAAGGTTCTTTATTGACATTGATGGTTCCATGAAGAACCTTTAACAGGTTCTAAAAAGGTTCTTAAAATGCTCTAAAAAAGTAAAATGGTTCTTTTAAGAAACGTTCACCGATCCCAAAATGGTTCTTCAATGGCATCACTAGGGGCTTTCGCACCGGAGGAACCTTTTCAGAGTTGGAGGATGTAGTAGTTTTTTGGCGTATTTGCACCGCATGAACTGGGAATGATTTTAGTTATAGGAACGCCTTTTGGGGAACTAAATCAGCTCCTACTTCAAAGTAGGGTCTTACCCAGCTCAACAGGAACTACTAATGACGTAAGTGTACGCTGATTGGCCGAACGCATGCGAAACATTAGCACTTGCCATTTTTAAATGGCCATCTATGCTAAATCTAGGAAGTAAAGACAGGAAGTGAAGCTAACATTGGATTCGGACGTGCCTTGATGCCTTCCTACCTTGAAATGTGTCCTCAGAAGGCAGCATTTTCCAGTTTTTGGATGCAACCAGAGAATGGGAGTGATGTGTGCTCAGGCTCTGACTGAACCGTTCTTAGCTCCGTCAAAATAAAAGTCCGCTACGCCATCAAAATTAAAGTCCCACACAACAACCAGAGCGTCAAGGTCATAAGTGAAGGCTTACTTCAGAGTTCCCACTGGCGGTGCGAATGCAACCAGGAAAATGGCCCTAGGGGAACATTTACTTCCCTGGTGGCTAGTTCGTGTAACTGAGTTCCTAAAACTACCTGGTTCGAAAGCCGGGAAAACACCATTTTAGAACCTTTATTTGTAGTCAGCATAAAAAAGAAGTTGCGATTGTTTTTTCCTCCCTATTTTCATGTATATCAGAGAAAAATGGCTTCTCGAATGAGAAAAAATGTAGGGCGGGACTTGATTTTGTATATTGGGAATTGATTGGATTTGCTGAGATCTCATGTGAGTGACAGGTTGCCCCGCCCTCGCGCCAGTAAACGTATCATAAGATTATCTTTGATTAATGATTGCGAGGGCACTTTTCTTTTTTTTTTTAAATAATGGTTAGCATGGTTAAACCATTTACAATAAGTACTGCTATATTTCATTAGCAAACTAGAATGGTCAATTTTGATATTAATGGTGACTTTAAGAAATTTCAGAGGAAAAAGTGACTTAATTATATTTAATATGTACTCTTGCAGGCATTGATGATGATGACTCTACTGTCGAGGACATTACCCAACCCGCCGATGAAGATATGCCAGTTCTGGAGGGTGATGATGACAGTTCCAGAATGGAGGAAGTCGACTAAAGAGTTTTAGTGTAAATAACACTAATTTGTTAATGTATTTAATTTTTTGTTTTTGTAAAAAAAAAAAAAAAAACAATCTCCACATCCCGAAATGAACATTAACTACCAAACTACATATCTTGTAATGCTTGTTTGTGTCTACATGTAGTTATCAGAAAATTGTATTTTCTGAGCTTTTCTAATTTAAGCTGTTTTTGTAAACCTAAGTTGAACATTTTTAATAAATGACTTATAATAAATATGATCTGAAGTCAGTCCTTATTTGAACTTATGGATTTCCCAAAAGCAACAATCTAGAAATTTCATCTCCCTCAGTCTTGGCCCCGCCCCCTCAACCGTTGTAATGGAGGCGAGTGGATGATTGACAGCCAAGTCCCTCCCCCCGCGCCCATTGGAAAGCATTGAGAAGATTCGAGAGATTTGTGGAACGTCTACGTTCTCGAACTCTCTCAGCTGGACGTATATAAGCGCCACTGGCGTAACGCACGCGCTAGTTACGGATCTCTCAAAGTGACAGTTGAGGAGAGAAATCTCTCAGCGTACAGGAGCTAATTCACTTTAATAAATCGCTTAAAGGTAAGCAAAAATAATCGGAATAACATCCTATTTCAATAACAACTGACTTGTTTTGTTATTTTACTTAAGTGTTGTGAGGATATTCGACGTTTAATCGCGTTTTAGTCATTATTATGGTACTGATTTTCTAAAACTTGTAACGTTATCTTCGCAAATATGAAATAAATTTGAAGTTTAAAGGCTTTCCTACACCATTAAGTCGCTGTTATCATATATAAAGTGACATAAATCTGAAATGAATGCATGAAATGCTACTTAAATGATGCAGTGAATAAGTCCTCAGACCATCTGGAGTTGATCAGTTTTACCTCAGAGGATTTTCATCAGATTAAACGAGGCTATTAAAAGATTCGCGATCGATAAATATGTTTATGAAAGCATTTGAGGATTATTTATTGCATGTGCATGTTTATAAGAGTGCATTTTAAATATTTGTCAATATTTATGAGTTTCATACGTGCATATCGAGCATTACGTAAAGTTTAACAGCATTAATTATTTTTAACCACTGAAATTAATTAGTCTCATTCACATATTAAACGCGTGTACAGTGATAACTGAAGCGATGTACTCCATGTTAATGCATGTAGAGAGTTTGGTAGGTTCTAGAAGCTCGCAATGAGCCGCTTTGACCGGCAGGTGGCGCTCAGCTCGTACAGGCTGTTCCTGAAGCATTATCAATCCAAATCCCTGTCTTCTGTGTTAATAGAAGTAATGTTTTATATGCATAACTCGTTCAAGCTGTCTATGAGACCTTAAATGGAAAAACTGGACAATATATTTACATTTAAACCAGCTTAATGTGAATAGAATGCTTTTGAAATATTATAATTAAAATTTTTTTTTAATGGCATGCAGCCTTTAACCCTTATAGGGTCTTTTTAGACCCCAAACGACATTTGCTAAAAAAAAAAAAAAAAAAAAAAAAAAAAAAAAAAGTCATAATCACAATTATGACTTTTTTTTTGTCAAAGTTTAGCATGTTTTTGTACTGAAAAAAAATATGTTTTTCAATAATGTTGATTCTGAGGATGAATTTTGTCCATTTTCTAAGCGGGGTCTCATCATAATGTAACAATATTGAAAAACTGATTTTTTTTTTCATTACAAAAATACTAAACATTGACAAAAAGTAACTTTTATTGTCATAATTGTGATTTCATAATATTTAGATATGAATCCAGTGTAAAGATGTCTTTCAGTCAGTCAAACAAACAGCAAATAGTGGAGCTCTGCAGCATCTACTGGATAAAGTGATCATTTTTTACTTTTAAAACTGCATTTTCCAAAAGATGGGCAAAAATCTCACACTAAACCATGTCAGATTATCCATGTTATCCCCATGAATGAAAGTTAGAAATGTGGGTCTTTTATAAAGTGAATTTTACTGTTTTTGTATAAAAATCTTTTTATAAAAAACATTTAATTTATTTATATAAATTAAAAAAAATATGATAAATCCACCAAAAACTGCACACATGTCAAGTAAAAACATTAATAAACAGAGTAAAATTTAATTTGTTTAAAAAAAAGCAACTATTTTGTTACAAAATTACATTTTGTTGCCCAAAGACCCTGAGTGTGCTTCCCAAACGAAGACTGCACAAGTGTTAAGAAACAATATAACAAAGACTGCATTTTGAAATTGCCATGCAAATTAATAATTATAATGCATTTAGCCTCCAAGTAATTTATCAAGTAGACATTGCGTCAGTAAAGACATGCAAACCGTCAGTAATAAAATATAACGAAGAGTGCTTGAAGTGTTTTAATAAAGCTGCACACGTTATCTAGACGAGAAGAAATGTAAAATTAAATATTCCTTCTACATTTAATCCCCCTCCTTACTGAATGATAATAACTCAAATCTGATAATGTAACAGCAAATATTGTGAATATTTTGTATAATATATTCTGTTTGTCCCGCACAGATGCCCGAGGCACATGACCAGCCCATGGAGGAGGAGGCCGAGACCTTTGCCTTTCAGGCTGAGATTGCTCAGCTGATGTCTCTGATCATCAACACCTTCTATTCCAACAAAGAGATCTTCCTCAGAGAGCTCATCTCCAACTCCTCAGATGTACGTAACTGAAAGAGCGAAGAATAGGATGTGCTCGTGTTGTCATGAGACCAACATTTCAGTGTGCAAAAAAACCCAAAAATGTATTTAAAATAAATTTATTTTTATACTAAGTATACTACAAATGCATTAACATATTTACTGACCTATCGCTTGAGACTTACTGGTATAAATATTATAATTAAACTTTATTTAGAGCACTTCTTTAATGCACAATGCACATTTTAATATCACTATTAGCAAGGATAGTGTGATCAGTCTTTAAATGCAAAATATTTAAAGTATAATTGCAATAGTTGCACTTTAACACAATCAAATCTTTAGCACTACTTCTGCACAATTAAAGTGCATTAAGTAAATTAGCAAACTTTAAGTGGACAATTTAGTACACCAAAAGTACAATTGCAGTGTATTTATATTAAGTACATAAATATGTAAATGTATATGTAGCATAAAATAAATGTACTTTTGGGACATGCATTATTTTTTTTAAATATTAATGTAAATGAACAATTATAGATAAAAGCCTTGAAGTATTTTTTTCCATCAAGTAAATGTTTGCATGTTTTCTGAAGTAATGTGTAATTGAGTAAATTCATGACATTTTTAAAATTATGATTATTACTATTTTTGATTGTAAAATCAATAAAAAGACAAACAGCTCTTTAAAATGTTAATGCAAATTAATTATAATTAAATCATTTTTTTTAAATGCCATGTAGCCTTTAAGAGTGCAAACCTCTCTAAATAGTGTTAAAGTAACACTGAAGCAGAGTTAAAGTCAGTTGTAGTTTTTGTTTCTCTTTTCTTCAGTGATTCTGCTTGTTAACAGCAGGCGTTCATCACTAATTCTCAATCATCACCTACTTCATTGCTTAATTATCTCCTTAACTGTAACTCTGCTTCGGTGTTACTTTAAATTTTTCTGTGTCTTAACAAAAGCTGCATAAGTTGTCTAGACAAGAACGGTGTAATACATAAAAACTGAAATATTCCTTCTGTTTTCCATCAGGCTTTGGACAAAATCCGCTATGAGAGTCTCACAGACCCGAGCAAGCTGGACTCAGGAAAAGACCTCAAAATCGAAATCATTCCCAACAAACAAGATCGCACACTGACTATAATCGACACCGGCATCGGCATGACCAAAGCTGACCTCATCAATAACCTGGGCACCATTGCCAAATCCGGCACGAAGGCCTTCATGGAGGCCCTGCAGGCCGGAGCGGACATTTCAATGATCGGTCAGTTCGGTGTGGGTTTCTATTCCGCCTACCTGGTGGCCGAGAAAGTCACGGTCATCACCAAACACAACGATGACGAGCAGTACGCGTGGGAGTCGTCTGCAGGTGGATCGTTCACCGTTAAAGTGGACAGCTGTAAGTGTGAGTTTAATGAATTGCTGACACACACAGATGGTCGTCTTTGAAATTTTCTATTGGAACTGTAATGTGAACTGACGTTTTATTTTTTTATTTTTATAGCCGAGCCCGTCGGCCGTGGCACAAAAGTGATCCTGCATCTGAAGGAGGATCAGACGGAGTACATCGAAGAGCGGCGAATCAAAGAGATCGTGAAGAAGCACTCGCAGTTCATTGGCTACCCCATCACGCTCTTTGTAAGTCTTTTTTTTTTTTGGGGTCATTTTGCAGAACTGAAAATTCCACAAATGTATTAATCAAACCGAACCACTTAGACTTTAATTTAGACTGAGAATTTAAGTTAACACGTCAATAATTTAACTGCGCCTTCACATGTTCATGGTTTTCTGATGCCAGCTAATGGTCACATGACATGCAGGTCAACAAATAAAATATTGCGTTTATTTTTAGTAAGTGTTACAATTATATATGTATTGTAAATTTACTTTTTTATAATTTGATTTAATTATTAGCTTTTCTTTTGTAAAAGCGAGGATTTTTTTTTGTACTTTTTTGTAATTTTTGCTGATATAATGTATCATGTAGCTATTATTCCAAAATTAAAAAATGACACATTTAATGGATTTTTCTACTATTCCAAAAAATAACATTACATTGTTTTTTATTTTGTTTATTTAATTTTTTGCTGATACAATGTATCAGGTAGCTTCTATTCCATGATTTACAAAAATTACATCATACTTCATTTATGGTTTTATTTTGATTTTATTTAAAATTTTTGCTGATATAATGTATCATTAGGCTACTATGACAGCATTTTAAAAAAATACATATTTAATAGATTATTTTGTTTTATTTCAAATCCTTGCTGATATAATGTATAATTTAGCTACTATTCCATAATTAAAAAATGACACATTTAATGGATTTTTTTCTACTATTCCAAAAAATAACATTAAATTGTTTTTTATTTTATTTTATTTTTTGCTGATATAATGTATAATTTATCTACTGTTCCATCATTTAAAAAAATGACATTTAATAGATTTTTGTATTTTGTTTATTTAGATTTTTTGCTGATACAATGTATCAGGTAGCTTCTATTCCATAATTTACAAAAATTACATCATACTTCATTTATGGTTTTATTTTGATTTTATTTAAAATTTTTGCTGATATAATGTATCATTAGGCTACTATGACAGCATTTAAAAAAAAATACATATTTAATAGATTATTTTGTGTTTTATTTAAAATCTTTGCTGATATAATGTATAATTTAGCTACTATTCCATAATTAAAAAATGACACATTTAATGGATTTTTTTTCTACAATTCCAAAAAATAACTTTAAATTGTTTTTTATTTTGTTTATTTTATTTTTTGCTGATAAAATGTATCATGTAGCTTCTATTCCATAACTTAAAAAAATATCATATTTGTTTTTTTAATTTAAAATTGTTGCTTAAATTATGGAATAGAAGCTACATGATACATTATAAGCAATAATTTTAAATTTTAAAAGAAAACAATTAAATATGGTAAGACCGTTAAATTATGGAATAGAAGCTAAATGACACATCAGCAAAAAATTTAAATAAACAGAATATATTAAAACATCAATTAAGTATGATGTCATTATGGAATAGAAGCTACATGATGTGTTATAAGAAAATGACATCATACTTAATTGATGTTTTAATCTATTTTGTTTATTTAAAATTTTTGCTGATATAATGTATCATTTATATTCTATTCCATAATTTAAAAAAAAATTACTCCATACTTTTTTTTTTTTGTTGGTTTTTTTTTTTTCCTTTTTTTTCTTAATGTATCATTTAACTATTCCATAATTTAAAAATAAAATAAAAAAAGACCTCGTACTTAAGTGATGTTTTCAAAAGAGCAAAAAAACGAAACAAAACATCAGCAGCAAATTTAGCTTCATGCATTTTTGTTAAAATGATCAAATCATCCTTTTGGTTTCAGGTCGAGAAGGAGCGCGACAAGGAGGTGAGCGACGATGAGGCAGAGGAGGAGGAGAAGGAGAAAGAAAAGGAGGAAGAGGAGGGTGAGAAGGACGAGGACAAGCCCGAGATCGAAGACGTGGGCTCAGACGACGAGGACCACGATGACAAGAGCTGCGACAAGAAGAAGAAAAAGAAGAAGATCAAGGAGAAGTACATCGACCAGGAGGAGCTCAACAAGACCAAGCCTCTGTGGACCCGCAACCCCGATGACATCACCAACGAGGAGTACGGCGAGTTCTACAAGAGCCTGACCAACGACTGGGAGGACCACCTGGCCGTCAAGGTGACTTTCTGCCTGAAGCAGAGATAGTAGATATGCAGAAACTGATAGATGTGCAGTAGGAAATGACGTAAGCAGCATGTTCCCGTTCTGATACACACATACTTATTCACTGTCGCTCATCTGACGGATTGTGTGTTTGTCTTTCCGTGCAGCACTTTTCAGTGGAAGGTCAGCTGGAGTTCCGCGCGCTGCTCTTTGTGCCTCGTAGAGCTCCGTTCGATCTCTTTGAGAACAAGAAGAAGAAGAATAACATCAAGCTGTACGTGCGCAGGGTCTTCATCATGGACAACTGCGACGAGCTCATCCCAGAGTACCTCAGTAAGGATCCATCAAAGTCTGATTCTGAAAATACTCAAATGCCAGACAGATTTCCCAGTGTTTTTAGGTAACCTAAAGCCTCAGTGTGATATAATTTTGCTCTTTTTAACTGCATAAAACCTGAAAAATCACATTTTTGACAAAAGACAAAATATTTTTTTAAAAATCTGAATAAAAATATTGGTTTTTATGTCTTATATAGTCTGATAAATTGAGAATATGAATGATAAAACAGCAAAAAATATGCAATTTGGTGCAGATGCTGATATTTATATGGACAAAAATGAGATTTTATAACAATATGGCACATAAAATGCATATAAATATCAAAATCTGCCAATTATGTCTTACTAAGATGGTTAGCTCTGTAGTTTTAAAACATAATGCAATACAATGCTGATTGAGGGATGAACAAATAAACCTGATGATCATATTTGATACTCATGATTTTTATAGGGTTATGACACCAAAAGCTACTAGATTAACTATTAACTATACTAGATTTCAATATTGTTAGACGAATAAGCAGTAAATAATAAAACAAATAATCAAATTATGAGTAATACCAAAAATAAATACAACAGAACAAACACAATAAATGAAATAAACAGTGCTTTTCAAGTTTTTCATGTAGCTTTAAACAGGAGATTTTCAGGTACAGAATTGTAATCTAATGTATAGCTAACTATAGATTAAACTTTATTAACGTTAATCAATCAGGATAAGTTACAGATGCATAAATAATGTTTTGAAATGTTGAAAATATAAATACTGCTATTTGAAATTATTTAAAAAATGAAAAGACACTTTAAACGTGAAACTAAACCCGCCAGTAGGTGGCAGCGAATGTCATTGAGATTCAACCGATTCATTCAAACGGCTGATTCATTCAGGAAGTGTTGCTCAGAGACGCTAAACAATTCTGTGTGAACTATTTTCATTGGTGAAATAGAGCGAAACGGGCGATTTGGTGTCTAAAATGTAAGTCACATGATATTAGGTTCTTGTTCATTTATCTGTACGCTGAATAAAATCAATATCAAATTTGTAATTATGCTGATATGTGGACAAAAACGGCGCTCTTTGTGTAATATTGGTTAACTGTATTAACTTATATAAATATAAAAGCTATACAGGGTCATTTTTGCCCCTTATCTTGAATTCTGGGGCATTTTAAAGGCATTTTAGTTGAGTAAATCATACAGTGAAAGCGTATACTCTAAATATGCACGCGCACTAGTCTAACCTACTAGACAACATCACGTTATAGTGTATGCGTGCACTCAGCGGGTGTTTTGTTTGGTTTTTGTAAAGTGAGGGACATGCTCGATAATTTCAGATCGTTAAATCAACAATTACAATATCATAGACGATATATATCCCTGATTGGGCAAGTAACCGTTCCGTCTACTGACCCGAGTGTCGTTCACACTGGCCCCGGGCCATCAGGCAGTCCTTATTGTCGAGCCCTGAATTGTAAAAGTCTAAACTATCAGACGAAAGAAGGAAGTTTTGATCATTTTCAGGCCTCAAATATGATACAGTAGGATTAATATGATCCACTTTTCCTTCCAGACTTCATTAAGGGTGTTGTGGACTCTGAGGATCTGCCACTGAACATCTCCAGAGAGATGCTTCAACAGAGCAAGATCCTGAAAGTGATCCGCAAGAACCTGGTCAAGAAGTGTCTGGAGCTCTTCACTGAACTCGCCGAGGACAAAGACAACTACAAGAAGTTCTACGAGCAGTTCTCCAAGAACATCAAGGTGATGCTCAAGTCTGCGCAGACATGTTTTAGTGTTTAATGGCTTCATGGAGGAGTACATAAATTATATTTTCCTTACATACAGCTGGGCATCCATGAAGATTCTCAGAACAGGAAGAAACTCTCGGAGTTGCTTCGCTACTACACATCTGCTTCTGGAGACGAGATGGTGTCCCTCAAAGATTACGTCACTCGCATGAAGGACACCCAGAAGCACATCTACTACATCACTGGTTAGTAGTTGTTTAATGAATGTAAACTTTATTTTAACCCAAAGAAGCCACTTTCTTACAATCTATCTTACTCTCCAAAGGTGAGACCAAAGATCAGGTGGCCAATTCGGCCTTTGTGGAGCGCCTGCGCAAAGCCGGTCTGGAGGTGATCTACATGATCGAGCCCATCGATGAGTACTGTGTACAGCAGCTGAAGGAGTTCGAGGGCAAGAACCTGGTGTCGGTGACCAAAGAGGGTCTGGAGCTTCCCGAGGATGAGGATGAGAAGAAGAAGCAGGAAGAGAAGAAGGCCAAGTTCGAAAACCTGTGCAAGATCATGAAGGACATCCTGGAGAAGAAAGTTGAGAAGGTAATGATCGATTAAACCAGGGTTTTTTAGACTTTAAGATCTAAAATCTAAAATCCATCCTAAAATTTAAGAGGCAGCTGTATGTTTTTATGAATTAATTTATGACCCAATTTATACTGTGGAGAAATTAATATTATATATGTGTATGCAAAATATATTATTTGGATACTATGGGATTGTACTGTAGCAGTGGTATTTATATATTTTTTTTAAATTTATTTTTATACTTTTTTTTTTTTTTAGACTGTCCCTAAAATGTAAAAGGTGACTATTTTAATGTATAAAGTCCCAATTTAGACAGTGAAAAATTAATATTTTAAAAAAAATATGTAAAATATTATTTGGCAAATATTTACTTTCAATTACTCCCTATAGTACTTTACTGTAAGCTGTATTATTTCTGTCTATTTTTATTATATTTATTCATTCCATTCTACTTAAATTAACTTTTTATTGTCTATTTATTTTTACTTTATCTATTTTTATTTATTTATTTTGATCAATTTTATATATATATATATATATATATATATATATATATATATATATATATATATATATATATATATATATATAAAAAAAAAAGTAACTTTTTTTAAATTCTGACTGTGTACCTAAAATTTAAAGTTTACTATATATTTTCATGTATAAACACCCAATTTATACCATTTAAAAAAAAAAAAAAAAAAATATATATATATATATATATATATATATATATATATATATATATATATATATATATATATATATATATATATATAAAAAAGATGGTAAAATATTATTTGGAAAATATTTACTTGCTTTTACTCCCTATTGTGCTTTACTGTGAGCTGTATTATTTCTATGTATTTTTATTTATTTTATTCTATTCCATTCTGATTTTTAATAATGTTTTATTATCTATTTATCTTTATATATTTTATTTATTTAAATCAATAAATATATATATATATATATATATATATATATATATATATATATATATATATATAATATTAAATTTAATATATATATTAAATTAATATATATATATTAAAAATAGATAAAATAAGGATATTATAGATAAATAAGGATACTATATATATTTTCATGTATAAACACCCGATTTACTGTGAAATTTATGTATGTAAAATATTATAAATATTTAAATATTATGTTTCTATTTCATTTGTTTTTTTCTGCTCATAATACTGTAATCTGTATTATTTATATCTGTTTTATTTAGTTGTTTTAATATTTTATGTATGTAGTTGATTGTTTTTATTTTTACTTTTTTTACATTGTGTCCCTAAAATTTAAAAGACGTTTATATATTTTTCAACTATAAAGACCCAATTTAGACTGTAAAAAAATTGTATTATTTTTTTTAAAATTATTTTTAATTTTTCCCCATGCACTATAGTACTGTACTGTTGGCTGTATTATATTTATCTACTTTTTTATTATTTTAATCAATTTAATTTTAATCAAATTTGTTATTTATTATATTTAATCTTATTTATTGTTGCTTTTTTTTATACACACTATTTTCCCCCGAACCCCAGTTTAAGAACCACAGAATTAAACACTGCATTGGTGCTTCTGTACATCACATTTAACTGGATCATTTATTCTCGCGTCAGGTCACCATCTCAAACCGTCTGGTGTCTTCACCGTGCTGCATCGTCACGAGCACATACGGCTGGACGGCCAACATGGAGAGGATCATGAAGGCTCAGGCCCTGAGAGACAACTCCACCATGGGATACATGGCCGCCAAGAAGCATCTTGAAATCAACCCAGACCATCCCATCGTCGAGACCCTGCGACAAAAAGCAGAAGCCGACAAGAACGACAAATCTGTGAAAGATCTGGTGATCCTGCTGTTCGAGACGGCGCTGCTCTCCTCGGGCTTCACGCTGGACGACCCACAAACACACTCCAACCGCATCTACAGGATGATCAAACTCGGCTTAGGTTGGTACTTTACTTGAAACTGCATGTACAACTGTGAATGCAAAAATGTTTAAAAACTACTTAAAACATGTAGAAAGCTGAAATGAGTCAAAAGCGAGTATGCGAAAGCAGAAGCAGATGTGTAACTATTTGTGTGCGTTTCAGGCATCGACGAGGACGATCTGTCCACAGAAGAGCCCAGCTCTGCTCCGGTCGAGGACATGCCGCCCCTTGAAGGAGACGATGACACATCTCGCATGGAGGAGGTCGACTGATAACGCGGCCTTCGCTAGTTCATGTTTGTAGCTCTGTAAAAAGATTTAATGTTCAGATTATCTATTGTTCTTGTTCTTGACCACATTGCAGTTCCAGTTCATTCCAGTTCATTTTCATTATTTTTTGTATTCTTTTGAGTTGTACATTGACTTTTTTTTGTATTTAATAACATTGCATTGTTGATTTTGAGTGTTTATGGGATGTAAAGTATGACACTGATACTGTATTATTGACATGATGGGATCTTGAAATAAAGTTTACCATATCAGGTCATTTGATGATGGTTTCTTCATACAGAACTAAAGACAACATCATCAGAATCGCTTCACGCTTCATGTTACAAATTTACAAACTTATTTTAAAATGTTTCCAGCAAAAACAAACACACTAAAAACAATATTTAAAATGTACAACCTGATTGTAAAACAAACAAACAAAAAAAAAACATAAAAACGTACAAAACTTTAAATCGTTACCAAAAACATATAATGCAAAAACTATAAACATTTAGAAACAAAAATGATTAGAAATTTCCAAACATATTGTAAATTGTTATTAAAAACATAAAACAAAAACAATGTTTAAAAAGGTTTCATTAAAAAATTAAAACCTTATTTTAAAATGTTAAAGCAAAAACAAAAATGTCAATCGATTAAAAAAATTATCACACATTTTTCTGTAATTAATTGTGATTAATTACACCGAACATTAAAGTTTTTATATTATAATAATTTCACATTTAATCTCCAAAATAATGTACAAACAACATAAAGACAGTATATTTTAAATATTTGATTAACATGTAGGAAATATACAGAAATTGAATAAAGTTATCAAATAAAGGTTAATCCTTATTAAAACTACGAAAGTTATTCAGTCAAGAACAGTGAGTGATTTGTCTTTTGTTATTTGATTAACATTAAAGGTGCAGTGAGCAAATTCTGAGAAGCTGTTGAAAGTGGATCAGCCCACATTTGCAGCCAATCAGAAGTAAGGGGCGTGTCCACTCGTGAGGGGGGAGGTGCATGTGTTGCATAGTTTTGGTGATGTCAAATATCAACAGCATTTCTCACACCATGTCCTAACCAGAAGCGATGCAATAAGATTCCAGCGACGAGCAATTTGACTGTTCACACTAGAAAATGAGAAGCGATAAAATCAATCAAAAACCACAGCCAATCAGAAGAGAGTGTGGGCGGGCTCTCTCGGCAAGAGCAAAATTAATAAATATTACACAATTTAAACATTATTTAAAGTACATACAGAGTGACTGAACCGATCTTTGTCATAGAATACACTTGTTTTTCGCATTGAGTCGACAGTGTGAACGTTCTTGTGCCCATTTATTTATATTCAAGATCTGTTAAATTTGACAGCCCTAGTTTAAACATTTTCAAATATATTGCAAAAAATAAAATAAAAACATAAAAATGTTTTAAAATGTATAGTAAATTGTTATTAATAAACGTATATTAATGTAGAGATTACCGTGAGTGTCCAACAGATGGCAGCCAAACAATACAAAACACATTTTACTCCAGCGGCAACATTTCGGCAACATTTTATCGCTTTTTATTGTCGCGTCGCGTCTAGTGTGGACAGTCAGATTGCTCGTCGCTGGAATCTTATCGCATCGCGTCTGATTAGGACATGGTGTTAGACGCTTTTAACATTAAATAACGCACATAAACAGTACCTGATATTATTATTGCCATAATTTGTGTTGCTGTTCCAGCCGCGACATTGCGGAGAAATAGAAACCGCTTCTAAAATAGAATATTTGCGTGTCGCCGTCGCGTCTGGTTAGGACAAAAACTCAGATTAACATGAAAAAGATGCATTTTATTACACGCCGGCATTAATGCTTCTCATTTACTTTGAATGGGTGACATCATGTGTTGCCGAACTGAATTGTGGGTTGCGACGCTTCACTCGCGTTGCAAGCGGCAGAAGTTGAAGATTTCTCAACTTTCAGGCGCCAACGCAGGCGTTATCCAATCAGATCGCTCTATACAAATATCCTAGAGCAGTCGCTAGCCAATTGCATTCATGCAACACCGGAAAGTAATGTGATTGGCTGTTATCACTATAACGGTCGCGTCAACACAAGCTTCAGACACGCCCTCCATCAAGCATTGACGCCCTTGTGAATGCAGCGTTATCGCGTGTCGCGGCGTCGCGTCTGGTTAGGACACGGTGTCAGATATTGCGTACTGCAGCTTTAATGACTGACAGACAAAACGAGCATTTTGGAATAATTTTATGCATTCAATTTGACAGCCCTAGTTTAAACATTTTCAAATATATTGCAAAAAATAAAATAAAAACATAAAAATGTTTTAAAATGTATAGTAAATTGTTATTAATAAACG